>NW_013547004.1:0-212329 GCF_000711695.1 Tilletiaria anomala UBC 951
GCCGTTGAGTGTACCGAGCTTTGCGCCGCCGGCGCGCAGCAGCGTCGCGCTCTGGTTGACGAGTAGCATGTTGCACGAGAATGACATGGAGCTCAGCATGCGCAGCACAGTTGCCAGCAGAATCAGCAGCCAGATGCACGCCTGCGCCGCCGCGGGCAGCAGTTCGGCCATGTTCTTCCTGCCGTCGTCATCGTGATGGTCAGCGCCGCCCTTCGGTGGCGGGCGTGCGGCCTGCGCGACAAGGTTGGCGAGCGGGAGGATGAGCGCGATGAGCGGGAACGATGCCAGCGACCACCTGTACAAGCGGAGTGTGCCTGTGCGCTTCTGCAGCCATGGGAACAGAAGGAGCTGCACGAAGACGGAGCCAAAGCCGGAGACGGAGAGTAGTGTGCCGGTCTGCTGCGACGAGAACGACAGCCCGCCGAGAGAGATGGGCTCGTACAGGAACAGGACGAGCACCGCATCTATCGACACGGAACAGAGCGCAAGGAACGCGTAGCTCAGAAGGACGTTTTGGATGTGTCGGAAGCTGAGTATGAAGAAGACGCCACTCCCTTGCTTCCCTGTGGTGTTTTCGTCATCAGCAAGAGCTATGCTGTCGCTATTGCCCGCCCCCGCCGACACAGGTCCCGAGCCGGCGCGCGTGGACGAGCCTCTTCGGGGCCCCGGACTAGACGCTCTGCTTGCTCCCCGGCTGCTGGAAGGTGTGAAGCCGCTGACCCAGCACTGCACCTGTCCGACACGCACTCTTGAGCGGATGCGACGCTCGTGCGCAAAGCATCCAGGCGGCACTTGGTTGCTTATGCTCGCACTTGCGTCACCCGCGCCTGCAGCTAGTGCTGCACCGGTCGCAGAGGAGAGCGATCGGCGCAGGCTCTGCTTGAGAAGGCCATTTGCGGCAGCGTCGTACGCCTGTCCCGCCGCCGCATCATGATCGGGAATAATGACAGTGCTGCTGTCTGTCGTTGGGCTATCCGTCGGGTGCTCCTCTGCTACTGCAACTGCGGCTGCTGCGGCTGCTGCTGCTGCCGGCGTCGCGAAAGCCGACTTGGCTGACGCGGTATAGAGGCTCTTCCCGCTTGTTGCGCCGTACGAGATGGCGGGCGAGCCCAGGAGCGGGCGCTTGCTCAAGTCTTCGTCTGCTGCGTTTGACGGTGTCCGCATGGCCTCTCCCTCTTCCGCAGACACAGCCACGAAGGCGGCAGCAGCAGCATCTTTAGCTGCCCCCCGCTGCTTGCGCTCTTCGACCTTGGACGGAAGGGTTTCCTCCAAGAAAAAGGTGCCAAGGATGATGCTGAGCGTGGTTGTCGATGCCGAGACAAGGCAGGGGAGGAGGTATGGGTACTCGATCCATAGGCCGTTGACGAATAAGGCGCCACCGCGGTCAAACAGCCCGGGGTACTGCTCTTCGGGGTGGCTGAGGTATCCGCCGATGAGCGGGCCGATCGTGCAGCCTAGGGCCCAGCAGAGCGGGAGGAGACTGAATGCGCGCGCCTGGTTCGTCGAGTCTGTGATCTCGCCGACAATGGACTTGATGATGGCGACGTTTCCGTTTGTCATGCCGGCAAAGCAGCGCGCGACAGTGGCCCAGGCGAACGACCTGCTGAAGCCAAACGCAAGCTGCGAGATGGTCGTACCGATCAGGCCCATCAGCATGACCGGCTTGCGACCAATGCGGTCTGACAGCGCACCCCAGCCGAGGACGGTGAAGAGCTGCGTCAGAGCGAAGAGTGACTCGATGAGGCCGCCGTAGAATCCTGAGGGAAACAACAAAGCATGGTGTAAGCTCCAGATGCAAAGTGCTACGTGTTGGGCCAGTGAGCGACATTCAAACACGCACCGACTTCGGCGGGCGTTGGTGCCGCCCCGATATCCAGCATCATTCGGTTGACGTAGGGAACTGCAAGGCCGCACGGTGAAGATGTTTTGTCAGACCATCTCCTCCTTGGCATTGTGTCATGTCTCCACGGCAAGGCCCACAAATCTAGGATAACAACGGAGCAAGGGCAAAGCAGTCAGCGCGAATCCGGGCCTTCTTCGTGAAGTATCCTTTGCTTGCGCTATCCATACCTGTGTAAAGCATATCGGTTCGGCGAAGCGCATGAGGATGAGGATGCCGAGCTGGCGCCATGGCAGTGGCGTCTCTCTGCGGCGGTGCTGCGACTCCTCGGATGCTGCGTGCTGGTGGTCCTGGGACGAGGACGATCGGCCGTCGTGTGAGTCTACCTGTGCGTCCACATCTGCCTCCACCGATGTCGATGCCAAAAGAGGGGTGTCCTCGCCGTCCTGTGAGCCGCGGCGGCGTGGAGAGCCCGGCATTGCCAATGCTTGCGAGCGGGTGCTGGGGTGGTGCGAGAGCAGGTGCTAGCGGCTGTGAAGGGGGGTGTCCGCCGCGAAGAGACGGGCAGGGGGGCGAGAGTGTACGACCAAAGGCGTCTAGATGAAGGTTAGGGACGTCCCAGGTGGCCTGCAATCTATTGTGTAGCCGACATTAACGACACCCTCCCCACCCTTTCTCCCCGATTATCGATGAGAAAGAGTGGAGTCATCCATAATTCACATGTGCGGCCAGTGTCTCTCGGGCGTTAGCAGAAAAAGTACCTCCGCCCACTCAGCTTTTGTCTACACTTCTGTCGGCCGAAACAATCAGCGCGGGGGAAATCGGGATGCGGGATGCGGGATTCGGAACTGCAGACCGGCCGGACCCAATCCACTCTCCACCAGCAGTCTCGACGTCATCATCAGCGAGACGGGATAGACGCCCTGGAGCGACATACGCCCGCCAGGTGAGGAGGCCTCAGCTGGCAGATGGCGTGCGCACCACTTGTCTGTATGGTAGGCCATCGTGGATACACTGGGTACAATTCTTCCGAGCCAGAAATGCTGGGAGCACCCGCCAGCTTCTTTGTTCACAACAGCCCGCCATCGCCCATCACACAGACCCGTACTAAAGTGAGAAGACAACATTTTGAGTAGGGAGAGGAAAATGATCCAAACCTGCCGTGTCTGCCATGCACTAGCTGCCGTCCAAGATGCGCGGCATCGTCGTCGCGCACGGAAAAGAGGCCGCGCAAACAACACCGAGTAGGGCACCGGCGGAAAAGAACCGCTCGAGGCCGGCGACCGTGTCGCTGCGTTTGCCTGTGAGCGTCCAACCCCATCCCAACCCCCTCGTTGAGACCTACCGAGCGACCCGGAGGTGAGTGTGTTGGCATGCGGCTTGCTCTTCCTCCCCCCTTTTTTCGCATTCATAGACTTTTGCGATGAATGCAACGACTGCAAGGCCAAGATCTAAAACTTCTGCAAGAATCAAGACCGGATGGGCGTCACCGCCGACGGCGGCTTTGCTGAGTACATGGCGGCCGACTACTGCTCGGTGGTACATCTGCCTGATACACTTGCGCGCGGGGGGGGCACAGCCATCACGGCGTCCAAGGCATATGCTCTGTCCGGCACTCAGCGTGGTCGCCATCGTCGGCGGCTGCACGCTCGGCCACATCGGAGTGTAGATCGCAAAGACATGGGGACTGCGCGTCGTGCTCGCGCCCAACACGCTGGTCAATAGAGAGCAGGTCAAACTCGGCCGTACAGGCGTGCGGCGGGCCCGTAGACGCCATCGTCCGTCACCACCGATGCTATCTCTGCATTCCAGATCGACCTGGGGTTCAGGAAGCACGGCGCCTTCATGTTTGTCGGCCAGCCGCTCGACCCGATCCCCATCCCGCGCTTTCTACTCATTTTCCGCGATGTCAACATCAAGGGCTCGCTGCTCAGTAACACGCTGGACTTCCCCGACGTGTGCGAGCTCGTCGTCGAAAAGGACATTGAGGACTACCACGCGGGCTCTCACGCGGGAAAGCTCGTCGCCCTTGTCTCCTGGTGAAAAGCAAGAAGCCCTGGGCTCTATTCATGAGCATCGCAAATGAAAAGAAAGATCGTATATCGGTCAAATGCTGATGAAGAGGTTCCAAACGCCCTTTGCGTAACCGACGATTTCGTCGCCGCCCAGTTTGGATTCGCCAAAGACGCGGTCGCAGAAAGTAATCGGTACCTCGCCAATGGTGCAGCCAGATGCGCGTGCCCGCACGAGAATCTCCATCTGGAAGACGTAGCCTTTGGACGTCACTTCGCGAATGAGTTTCTCGATCACCGGTCGTCGGTAGAGGCTGCAGAAGTCGTGCGGCGAGGAAAGGGAAAGAGTACATCTAGTGAGCTGCATGTCGCCTTGCACTGCTGGAGCAAACGGCAGACCCTGAATCCTCACCGAAAAGACCCCGTCACATCTGTTGTTCGAGGCCCAAGGACAAAGCTGGATAGCAAGTTGGCGCCTCGGCTGACGAGCTTGCGTTTCAGGTTCCATCCGTAGACGCCGGCACCGGTGTGTGCCCCCGAGTATCTTGTCCCCTGTACAATGTCCAGGTTTTCGTGCTTCTGCATCTCGATCATCTGTGGGATGAATTTGGGCTAGCGGGCCGTGGAACCAGCACGCATTTAGCAACAAGCTCTCCATTGCACAGGTGCTTGATGGCACCGGATGCGACTCACATGATGGGAAAAGTCTGCGTCCATAATGATGATAAATTCTCCCGTGCAGGAGTCCAACCCATGCACGTACGCAGTCCTGGGGTGTTATGTCAAAACGCAAAGTCGGTATGCTGTAGCATTTTAAGCGGCAGCAGGCCTTGCCACTCACCCTAAGCCGAGCTTCCCTGCCCGCGGCCGCAGAACGATGTGGTCTTCTCCATATACTCTTGCCAGCTGCTTGGCAACGTCCTGCGTCCCATCTGGCGAGTTGTCGTCCACGATGATGATCTCGTAGTTTAGCGACTGCTGCTGGAACATGCTGCACAGCAGGTAGATGATGACGGGCAGATTTCGTCGCTCATTGTAGGTCGGCAGGATGACGCTGGTGCCAGGAGTCGGATGCATGAGTAAGTTGATCCCACCTTCCCCGGTTAAATATCTTCATTGCTGGACTCACCTGTATTTGGAAGTGGATAACGGAGTGGAGGACATGTCGACGACGTGCTGGGATGACGCTCTTCGATGCACCTCGTTCATCGAGGAAGCCTTATTGTTTCCTCCCTTTTGCAAAGATTGCTTTCGAAGCTAGTCTGCACTTTCTACGCAGTGCCCAGCTGCCTCAAGCACAGTATTTTGCGTCGTGTGCGGAAGTATGCTCAGCACCTCGATTGCGTGTCGAAGGTACATGACAAGAGCACGCCTGATTCCAGATTCCATCAGTGCTTGGGCGGATGGCACTCTCATCAGTCCAGTGTGGGGCCCGACGTTGTTGACAGAGCCAACAGTCAGTTCCGCCGGCACCAGCTCTTTCTGTACTTTCATCGTCTGCTTGAATGACGAGCAGTCAAGAGAGATTGTGCACAAGGCTGTGCCAGCAGGCTCGAGCGAAAGGATCAAAGTGATGAAAGCTCGCCATCGACATACTTGCTCGGTGTCGGATTGATTGTCGACGTGCCCGCGCGCCGAAATGGCCTCGAACGAGGTCAACGCGCCGCCGGCGGAGAACGGGGTTGCCGTGGCGGTTGAAGCGAACGGCAAGAGCAGCTTGGATAGCGCTGACGCCCCGATTGCTGTCAGCAGCAAAGTGCCTGGGATCGAAGCAGGAGCGGTAGCATCAGATTGGCCGCAAGATGACGAAGTCGACGAGGAAACACCTGGGGAAACATCTGCGCAAGGCCTTAAGCAGGAGCTGGAGCGCGCAAGGCGCGAGCGAGATGACTTTGAGGCTCAGTACAAGGGCCTCCTTGGTAAGCTCACGCAAATGCGGAGTACTCTTGGAGAGCGGCTGAGGCAGGATGCTGTAAGTGCGATGGTGCAAGCATCCACCGCGCTTAATAGTGCAGATGTTGACTATGCAGGGGCGCGCGAATTTACGCAGGAAGAGCTCGAAGCGAAAGAGGCGCAAATAGAAGCATTGGCAAGCAAGACCGAGGCGCTGACGGACACAGTAGACACGCTCAAGGAAGAGCTAGTCGCATCGAACGCGGAAGCCGAAAAGCTCACCTCTGAGCTTTCCGTGCTAAAAGCTTCGTCTGGACCCGCAGCTCGTACAAACGACTCTGACTCACACGACAAGATCGCTTCACTGGAGCGTCGGACGCGCGACATCCTCGAACAATGCGAGAAGCTGCGGATAGACGTCGAATCATGGGAGTCGGACTGCATGAGCGAGCGGGCATCGAAGGAAGAAGCGCAGGTACGCTTACGACATTCGGAAACGGCCAGAGAGGAGGCAGAGGCCCGAGTCCAGGAGCTTGAGGCGAGCGTGGAGAGGGAGAGCCAGACTGCGAGGGAGATGCAGTCTGTGCTGGAAGAATTCCAGGCGAGCCAGGACAGCGAACTGCAGCGCGCGCTCGGTGACTACCAGGCAAAGTACGATCGGACCGCCGAGGCGCTGGAGGAACACAAGGAGAGGGCCAAACAGGCTGAAGTAAGTAGCGAAGGGCGCCGGCCAGCGGGAGACGCGGATGGCTGATGTGACCGACCATACTACAGACCAAGCTGCAAGAGTACCAAAGCGCAGCAGGAAGGTGTAATGTCCTCGAGAAGGACGTCAAGGAGAAGCACCTGCTGATCGGCAAGCTGCGCCACGAAGGTGAGGCCGCAATGGTGGGAGCAGCGGGACCACAAGCAGAGTTCTGACACACTTCCGCCTTCATCATGCACGCATGCACAGCCGTCATTCTCAATGAGCATCTGACCGAAGCTCTTCGGCGCCTACGCAATGAAGGCTCGGATGCGACTGTGGACCGACGACTTGTGACGAATCTCTTACTGCAGTTCTTGACGACGTCACGCGCGGACGCGAAGCGCTTTGAGATGCTCTCGCTCATCGCGTCCGTCCTGCACTGGACCGACGACGAGCGCGAGACGGCCGGGCTCGTCGCGCGCAAAGACGGGTTCGCTGAGAGCGGCGGCGGCCGTGGCGGTGAGGGGTACGCACAGGGGCAGCGAACGCCGGGCAGCGCAGGGCGGAGATACATTGGGATCGGCGTCGAGAGCACATGGAACAGACAAGGGGGGCAAGGCAAGGGTCACGGGCGCGGACGATCCGGGAAACCGTTCGACGGCAGTGGCGGGTCAGGAGGCGAGGAGGTGAGTCCTCACACGTGCACATGCTTGATGAACAGTGGAGCATTCGGCTGATGCGCCGTTGCATTCGGCTTCGCAGTCGTTCTCGAACCTATTCGTCGAGTTCCTGCTCTCGGAAGCAGAAAAAGCGCAAACGCAGGCGCAGGTGCAGCCAGGGCCGACATCTCCATCGCCTGCATCACACGTATCACTGCCACCGACGCCAGGAGCAGCAGCAGACGCCGGCAGCCCGGCGTTACCGTCAGCGGCGACAGGCGGCAAGCGGCCCTCATTCAACCTCAACGCGCTGGCCAACCTGCGACGAGGCAGCGCTGGAGCCAGTGGGAATGGCGTGCCTGCGCAGGCTACGGAAGGGGTACATGAGAAGGGAAAGAGCCGAGCGGCGTGATTTGTGAGACGCTTTTGCGCTCGCTCGCATGTGCTTTACGTTTGAGCGGGTAAAGCAACATGGGGCGCATATTCGGAGATACGATCCGTTAGGTTCTGGAAAGAATACTGATTATCAGGGTCGCGTACATGTGCTCTAAGGAAACCCACGGAACATGCATACGGCGTAGTTTGAAAAGTTATGTACCTGGCCAGCTTAGGCGCTCTTGCCCTTAACGAACGTGCTGACCGTCTTACCAAAGTAGTTACCCTGGCCCCTGGCGACCTTGAGCTCTATCTCGCTGACCTTGCGGGAGCCGTCGCCACCGGAGATAGTGGCAGCGCCCCAGGGCGAGCCACCGAGGACCTCGGTGAGGTTGGTCAACTCAGGGAACTGGTAGCCGATGGGGACAAAGGTGATGCCGTGGTGCGCAAAGTACGAGATAGTCGTTAGTGCAGTCACCTCCTGGCCTCCGTGCTGGGATGAGGTGGAGGTGAAGATGCCGCCGAACTTGCCGACGAGCGTGCCCTTGGCCCAGAGGCCGCCGGTCCTGTCAAAGAAGGCGGAGACCTGTGCGGGCGCACGGCCGTAGCGGGTGCCAAAGCCAAACAAGAAGCCGTCGAATTCGGCCAGCTTCTCTGGCGTGATGTGAGGGTACTTTTCGCCGAGTGCCTTGTTGGCGTACATCTTGCCGAGCGCCTCGTCTGAGAGGGTCTCGGCGAAGGTGAAGATCTCGACCTGTACGCCCGAGTCGCGCAGACCGGCGGCGACCTCCTCGGCCAGCGTCGAGATATGTCCCCAGAGCTGTGGATGCGTCATGCATGTCAGCCGATGATGAGCGCTTTGTTTCATCGACAAAACCACCGCAGCATACTTGTACTTACGGAGTGGTAAACGACTGCAATCTTGGTGGCAGACATGGTGGTGGTGGGTGCAGCTGGCAGAGTCACGGCGGCAGTGGTGGGCTCGGATTGTGCAGCAGGAGCAGGAGCAGGAGCGAGAGCGATGGTGGTGGTAGATATGCCTGCGGGGGTGGCGGCAGGAGCGGCTGCTGAAGTGCTACAGGTGCTGGTAGCGGGGGTCTGCTGTTCCTTCTTTGGTTTTCCAAGGTTCGAAAGACGCTTGACGAGGCCGGACATTTCCCGTTGATGGTATCAAGGAGCGGGGAGGAGAGATGGAGCAGACGTGGTAGGGAAGGCAAGTGGGCGATGGGTATTTATCTATACGGGGTAGGCGAGGTGGACGTGAGCAGCAGAACGACGCAGAGAAGGCGTAGATAGAAAGGTAGAACGAGTATGGCGTGGACGTAAGACAAGGCCAGTCTGCAGAGGGCAGACTCGACCAGGGCACAGCCTGACTGTATGGAGTCAAAGACCCTGCTCGCTCCCACCAACAGCACGCCCACAACAGATATAGCGCAAGTATGGCGTAAGAGCGCATGAATGAACTCTTCGCCTACAGGCTGTGTAGTGGGCACACTGCGCTTGCTTCGCGTAGTGCGCTTGGGCCACCCACCGCACATCTGTTGTGCAATGAGTTAAAGGTTCTTTACGGCCGAAAGGCGCAAGCATCAGACTGGACTTGGTGCCATACCAGTAGCTCCCTTCGGATCGGGACAGAGATCAATTCAATCCAAAACCTCGGAACGGGGCGCCCCCCCTTAAATTCGCTCTATCAACCGTAGGAGTATGTGCGAGCGAGTATTACATGCATGCATTACGTACATACATTCTACGTTCACCACAGCCTTTTATCAAGACAACTCACAGCTAGTATGTAGATGCAAAAGCTAGGATTCGTGTCCAGACTCCAGCGCAATTCGCATATCGCACGTTGCCAGCCATCATCAGCACGTCCCATACAGCGCTCTGTGGGTAACGCGTGGTCGCGTGTAGAACGAGAGAAGCAAGTAGAAGCACACGTCAGTCCGGTTTTTTTGTTCATTGCACCGAAAGTCATACATGCTCCTACGAGCCGCTGGGAAATGTGTATGTACATCTACGAGTGGGAGTCGCACGCCGTCCCTGCGTCATTTCCTGCCGCTAGACTTTTGGAAGAGGGCCATTTGCCGCGCAGCCCGCCGATGCGCCCTCTCAAAAACGTTCAGCGCCTGCCTCACATTGAACCTGACCGAACGCAGGAATGTGATGCGCGCATCGCCCTAGTGATGATGGCGGTGCCTCTTCGTCACAGCCGTACTGCTGATACGGCCTTCAGGCCGCCGGTCTCTTTCCCAGGCAGGCCTGCTGGCGCCAGCGCTGCCGCCTGGATTCGCAGACGCAGGCGCGGACGCGGAGGTGAATTCGATGTTTGATCGCAGCCCCTGCGCTTGCGTCTTCTGCCGCTCCTCCAACTCCTGCCGCTGGAGATTGGCGAGCCACTCGGCGTTGCCCTCCCGGAATACATCGGCGCTCTTCGGATCCCACGCGTGTTTGGAAGTCATCGAAGCAAAGTTGCTCCCGCACTCGTCGAGCTGGACAAATGAAACGAGCTTCGCGTAGATGTGCGGGTTGCGAAATGCGCGGTTGCTGGCGAGGGACGTGTTGAAATGCGTGCCTTGGGTTTTCAGGCGATGGAACTCGGCTAGCTTGGCCTGAGAGAACGTCGTTGGTGCGAGCCTGATCAGCGCACGGTGCCCAGCAACACATCCTCGAGTGCTAGGAAGCGAGAAATCAAAAGCTTCTCACCTGCAAACCTGGATCTGGTGGAGTGTCGGGCACGGGTGGAAGACCCCAGTATGCATCTCCATCGCTCCTGCACGACGGCATGATCCCCTCAATGAATATCCTGTCCTCATCCACTGAGGAACGACCTGCTTGCAATTGGCCTTCGGGCGGAGGCGGCCCCAGCCGCTCCTCTCCTTCCACTCCATCCTCGTCTTCTCCACACAGCACCCGCTTCCCCTTGCCCTTTGCGTCCAATGAAGAAGAGGAGGCATCAGCTGGGATGGAAGGGCTGCGCGACGGGCTTGAATGTATCCGAAGCGAGGAAGGACCGGTGTCGCCTGCGCTGCTAGTAATGCAGAGCCTGCTTGCCCCGGAGCTGTTTTTCTTGACGCCTAGCTTATTGGGTGCAAACGGCGAGCCTTGCTTGGAGAGCGGAGTCATCGAGCTTGACGAGGCGCCTAGCATGGGCAGAATGAGATTCGGCCGATATTTTGAGTGCCGTTCACTACGTGGAACATGTCATTTGTACGCACCTGGTCCGAGACCTGTTCCGGCAGGTGCGGGAAACACCTTGGGCATCAGCATGCGGTCCGAAGGAAGATTCATCAAGGAGGGGCAAAGTCATCCAGTCATCTCTATTCTCCCATGCGCTATTCTCCGTGACAGGATGGTACCGATCACGCAACTCACATCTTTGCTAGATCCGTCGCTTGCCAGGGCCTTACAAGGCCGCTTTTCCTCTTCTTCGCTGTCATAAGAAAGCAGTGCTGAATGCCGCAAGCGATTCAGCTTGCATTCTGCACCTAGAGCACCCAAAGTGACATGGCTCACAGTTCATTTTAAGCCCTTGCTGAGAAAGGGGCACGTCGCTGTGCTCCCGTTTCGGACGGACGGGTTGCAATGCTTCACTCAATACCATGTATAATTAGTTGCATGAAAGAGAGTAAGGAGAAGGAAGGTAACACAGGCAAGGTCAAAAGTCGCGTCATGTGATTAATGTCGCGTCACGAGCACATTGGTGATGCTTACACATACAAGAGGAGCTGTTGAGATCAGCCTGGTCAGGAAAGGAACTGTCCCGAGCGGCGAACCAGTCACTCGTTGAGAACCAACCATGCTCTCCCAAGGTCAAGGTCGGGACGTGAATTTCGACTGACAATGAGCAAGGATGGGTGCCAACAACAGACGAGATCATCGGCAGGAGCCTGAGGCCAAGGAGAGATTCAAGGTGTTGACACTAAGATGAAGCCCAGAGGGAACACAGGAGGGAACGATGGAAGACACCATGGGAGTTATTTGTATGTGGCGAGAGCTGCTGGTGGTCAAGTTGGGGTCGTTCGCGGAATGAGAACTGGGTTCAGCCTGGTTCAAAGTCACGGATTGTGTCTAGTCATAACAAACGCATTCTGTCAACAAATGTTATTTCCGTCCTCAAGCCTGACTCTGCAATCATGTCACAGCTACAGCTGCAAGCGGCTCCCTGACGATGGGAAAGACAGCCAGCTCAGAGGATCTCAAGGCTGCGCTTGCAAACTACAGCGGCGCCCTTGAGCTCAAAGCAGCTTCGTCCAAGACGTCCAATGACCTTGTCGCGCTCGACGCGTGGTTTCGAGGCGACCTCAGAGAGCGTATCCAGACGGTGGGATATCTCACAAAAGAAGATATCGTGAAGCTTATGAAATGGAAGCTGGCTGTGGGTCCGGGCCAGAGTCAATGGCGTTGCTTTGCATGCTACTCACACAACCCCCGTGGCTCTGTTCTGACTTGACATACGCTCGGCCCGTAGAGGGGCAAGTTCCGGCCCACTCTCATGAGCCTCGTCTCGTCTAACGATAGCAAAGATGTGGAAGCCATAACGAAGGAAGCACTCCAGCTAGGAACCGCCGCACCGTCAAAAGTGATGAACAAACTTTGCGAGCTGAAAGGCGTGGGACCCGCGACTGCCTCGGCCATCCTTTCCACATATGCATTCGAGGACGTTCCCTTCCTCTCCGACGAGGCATCCCTCGCGATGGGACTCGGCACGCCCAAATACACGGCCAAATACTTCGAGCAATTTCGCGAAGCGATGCAGCGCCGCCTGCAGGCAGAAGAAGGTTGGAAGACCATGGAGACGTTGGAGATGGCCTGCTGGGCCTGGGTCGTGCTGGGATCGCAGCCTGCACAGTCTACATCAACAGTGGAATCCAGCTCGACGAAACGCTCTGCCCCTGCAGATAACGGTGAGAGTGCACTGAAAGCAGGCAAGCGGCCGCGACATGGATCCAAAAAGCAGTAGTAAATGGCCTTTGCAACAGAATGCGAATGATTGTATAAGTACAGGTGTGCGACCTGTAGCATGGGATTGGTACGAATCCAAATTGCGATGATACTGGCCACACACAGCGCCGGCCCACAGGTTACTCGGGGTTACTGCGATGAAGACTAGTGAGGCACGTCTTCATCCTTGTCGAAATACGTAGAAGTCCAAGGAGGGACCTTGCGCCACGTCTCGCCCTTTCGGAAGAACTGCCGTGTGAGTGGAACCAGGGGCAATGAAATACACGCAACGAACGTAGTGGCCCAATGATTGCCGAAACTCTTGTATTCATAGCTGGTGAGCAAGGACAGACAAACGGGATAAGTGTCAAAAAATAGATATTCTGGCAGAAAAGGATTCAGAGCACAGATTCTATGGACAACTGAAAAGGTTGAGACCTGTGAGGAAGGGTTGGGATATGGCTGAGATGTGCCGGAAGGACCAAAGTGGGAATGCTTAGGTTCAGCTCATCTAAACTTTAGGGTCCTGCCGAGTCCGTACACCATCCGGATGTTCGGCCACTGCGCCCACCCGGCGGGCCGGCAATGTTCTGTTGATTGCCCCGTTTCATCGACTCAGCCCTCACCATGTCGCTGTACGACCACACACCTTGTATCCACTCCTTCGCATCATTCAATTACTGGTTTAGGGCGTTCGACGTGCGGACGACCAGAATAGACAGTTGGCCCAACGCTTCGCCATCAAGTAAGTCAATGCTAAAATCCGCTCTATTTTGCAGTGCGACAGCCTCACAAACCGCTGATCTAATCCGCAGTATCCTCTCCCCACTTAAACGCCATGGCGGAAGCTCTCAAGGCCATCCCGAATATCACGCGTCTCTCCGACTGCGTGTTTCGGATTCTGGGCCAGAATCCGGGTCGCTTCTCGCTGCAAGGCACCAACACATATCTCATCTCTCCACCTGAAAGTTCGGGGCCTGTCGCAGTCTCGGGCTCAGACTCGGACTCCTCACAGGAGGCCATCCCGTCCGTGCTCGTCGATACGGGCGAGGGCATCGACGCTTATGAGCCGCTCTTGGAGAGCGTCCTGTTAGGAAAACACGAGAGCAGCAAGGCGAAGAGATTCGTGACTGATATGTGAGTGGCCAGCATCGCTTTCCGCATCCTTTTCTTACAGAAAGCTCGTCCAAATACCCCCACAGTATTCTAACACACTGGCATAACGACCATGTCGGCGGGCTTCATGCGGTACTTGCGTTGCTACATCGAACAAGGCCCCCAAGCGTAAGCCCGCCTCGGATCCACAAATTTCCTCACTCGACCGACGCCAATATCGAGCACAAGCTTGCTTCGCTTGACCCCTCGTCTGCAGCATTCTCACCCCCTCCGTCATCCTCCAAAAGCCTGCACACGATCCAAGATGCGCGGACGATCCAGCTCTCCGACCTTCTCACTGAGAAGATCACGCTCAAGGCACTGCACACGCCCGGCCACACCAGCGACCATGTCTGCATATTCTTCGAGCAAGAGGGCCGTTTGTTCACCGGCGACCATGTCCTCGGGCAGGGGACATCCGTGTTTGAAGATCTCGGCGCGTACATGCGCTCGTTACAGCGCTGCTCAAAGGCGCTGGAGGAGCCAGAAGCAGGAGTTGGCGGAGTTGGAGAAGTGACGCTCTACCCGGCACACGGACCGATCATCGAAGAAGGCAAAGCGATGCTAGCGCAATATTACTCGCATCGTCTTGAGCGCGAGAACCAGATAATCGCCCTCCTTCGAGAACCTCCGCCAGCCGCTTTAGACGAACAAGCAAAAGGTGCCGGTGAAGAGAAGGCATGGTCCATCAAGCAGGTCGTCGCAAAGCTCTATGCGTCCTATCCTGAGCATCTATGGCCCGCCGCAGCGCGCGGCATCTTCCTCCACATGCACAGGCTCGCTATGCTCGACCCCGATGCCGGTACGAACGGGGGCGAGCTAGTCTCGCCGCGTGTAAAATGTCTTGATACCCCAGATGGGCTCGCGCCGGCTATTCCAGAGGGAAATAAGGCCATGCATGAATGGGGAAAGCTGATGGATCACCGCTGGACATTAGCTGATGCCTCGGTAGCTGGGCAGACAGGCAAGCTATGATGCATTATGGCACGCGGAGGCCATGCGTCCACACTCCAAAACAAGCAGTAAATAGACGCTTTTCGCTGTCGAATGAAGAGGGCGTTGACACAGCACTGTTCTAGAAGCCACCCAACCTTTTCTTCTTTCTCTGCGGCCAGCTGCTTTGTTGTGTACCCGCTCCTTGCGTGGCTGGGTGCTCCCTCTGTGCAGCCGCATGTGGCTGACTTTCGTTGCGGTGTGAAGGCTGAACCGGTTGGCTCATCGACGCATGCGGATGCACGGAACGCTGAGGCTGCTCTACGGGGAAGGCAGGCCGTCGAGATAGAGGGCTATTTGTAGGACGCTGCAATTTCTGTTCAAAGTGCTGCTGCTTGCGCATATGCACTTGCAGCTGCGGCTGCACCTGCGATATCCTCTGGGCCCGACTTGCCAGCTGCGACGAGGCAGCAATGGCCGGTGGCTGGAATGACGAAAATGTCGGGCGAGGAATCTGCAAGGCTCCAAGAGTTGGGGGCGGCGAGCTGCCAGACACGGGCGTGCCTCCTGTGGACGAAGCGGACCTCCTCAAGCTAGCGGCAGCAGAAGTGCTGACGCTGCTCGCGCGTGCAGAGTTCTCACTAGGCAAACGGTCGTCGCGACCAAGTCGAGCAGCGTACACACTTGCCGACAGGGGCATTCCCAGCTGCCAATCATCCAGTACGAGCTTGGCTCCGTTCCCAAGGCGGACTTCGCCTAGCCCCTGAAGTTCTGATCGATCGGCGAAGGCTGATCTCGAGCCCCTTGTGTTCTTGTTGCGGAGTTGCAGTGACCAGGAACCTGGCTGATGCAAAGGCTCGAGTGTGCTGAAAGACGGCCTTTCCGGTGCACTCCCGATCACCTGTGTGGCTTCGTTATTCGATCTGAGCACGAGGCAGTCATCGGTGAGAGTGTATGTACCATGTTGAGCTTGGTCTCTCTGCAAGGACTCGGCACGAAAGCCATCGGGCTTAATCGCGGACGACGATAAACGAAGGTCCCACGTGAGGATTTTCGATGCCCACGTATGTTCTATCCCCTTCCCAAAGTTGTCAGACGAAAAGACGCCAGCCCCCAGTGCATCTTGCAGCGACCCCTTCAAGTTGATCTGCTCAGCTTCGTCTCCCAGTGTCTGAAGCACTTCGTCGTACGCCTGATGAGCTGCGGAAGAGGCAGCCAAGGCGCGAAAAGGTGTTATGGGGAAGCCATGACTGCCACTTGCGACCGCTTGACCTGGGGAGGTAAAAAGTCGCAACGCCTCGTGCCTGTAATGAAATGCAGAATATGCTCAATAATAGCCAGTAGCTTCAGCTTGCTTGGCGACTCACGGCAGATGCAGATAGTGCAAGTTAGCATGAAGACCCTGCTCCTCGCGCAATAGTGCGCAAGTCTCCTGAGCCTCCTCGACAATCGCCCTTGGCCCTTTCGCCACATCGGGCACCAATTGTCCGGTGGTAGCCGCTTTCCAGACCGCTTCGTGATTGACGAGCTCAAAGTCGCGCTCTCTGTCGGCCTGATTGCTAACGCGTCGCTCAAGCTCTGCAAGCAAGGCCATTCCTGGCCCGTTCAGGCTGATGGGGAAAGGCTCTAACGCTGAGAGGTGCGCTCCACGTGCCTCGTTCGAGTCATCATTATGTCTTGAAAGTCCGGAGACCACAACTGCGCCCGTCGAGCTCATCTGGAACAAGGCATGCGAGCAGCCGGTCCGCTCCTCCCAATGGTCGTCTTCAAATGATGACCAATCGATGCAGACGGGCAGGGCACCTTGCAAAGATCCAATAGGTAGTCCTGAGGCGACCTGATAAGGCTCAGCCACAGAGTGCGCGACTCCAGTACCCGAATAAGCTACGAGCAAGCGGGAAAAGCTTGAGGAAAGCAAGATTTGCGTAGTGTCCGGAACGGCGGACAATGCCAGCGATGTATCTGGCCCTCGCCCATGCTGCCATGTGAGAAGTGGACGACTTGTCTTGCGTGCATCGAAACAGAGCACTTCACCAGTGGTGCTCGCAAAAAAGAGCGGTGACGAGTACCTGTCCTCTATTGAGGTCATGCTGGTGATCCGCTCTTTGGCGATAATCCAAGGGTGAACTTTGGCAGAGTAGAGAAGTTGTTTCGCCTCGGCCGTTCTGAGGTCTTGATGGTAGATGGTGTGTGATGAGTGTGCAAGAATCGAGTATGACGTCGGCCCCTGACACAATCGCCATGAGGCATCCGAATCATGGCCGGAGTTTCCATTGTCGAACGATTCACGAGAGCGAATCATCATGCCGCTGCTCCATTTGCGCCTACCGACTTGCATGTGTCAGGCTAGCATACGACATGCACCGGACGCAGAGACTCACCCTTGCACTGGAAAATCGATGCTCCAGCTAGCAAAGTGACCTGTTTCTGTGATCAGTGCCGCTTGAGTCTTGTCTTCGCGTCGAAATGCTATGTCGGCCCAGCTGACCTTGCGCCCTTGCTCGCAAGGCGAGCTGAACTCGGTGATTTGCCGGAGCGAGTACAGTGGAAAACCGCGCTTCTGCACATCGATACTTTTCGAAGGGATAACGCTGCATAACAGAAGCCTTGTTCTTGTACGGATTGCGATCCAAGGATCTAAGATGCGGCTTTGTCAGCGATCGGATGGGATGCGTAAGACCTTCCCTTTGGCCGGAGACTCACTCGGATACATCATACGCCCGGGGTCGTGTGTAAGTTGCCGCGGCTTCAGGGGCGCGGCTTGCACATCAAGTATCTCGCTGGCAAACGCATGAGCTGGTACGGCTGACGCCCTTGCCTCCCACAGTGGCGCGGCAACTCGCCCGCTCTGGTCTTTGACCTTACTTCTTGCAACGCAATCATTTTCCTCGCGATCCGCACGTTGATCGTCAGATTCAGGATGATTATTTTGTGCATGCGCTCTTTTCGGGTTGTGGCGAACAGCAGATATGACTGAAATTTCGTTCGACATTGAACATGAGTGAGTCTTGCGCTGCGCGCTTTGCAATTGCGACTCACAGAGGAGATTTCCTCTATCACCGCCAACATTGCATATAAGTAATTTCCCCAGGTCGTCGGAGACCACAGCAAGCTTCCTGGCACTTTCAGTCGGGCGACCACACGTGGCATATCCATCCTCTATGAGTGTTCGCGTCACAACGCCCACCGGAGCCCAAACGTCAGACCTGATATTTTGCGCCTGCATGTGAAAGCGAGAAGTTGCAGCGTGTGTCGGTCGGAGGGGGGCCAAGTCAGTGCCTTGAACGTTGAGGCCCTTCAGGAGTATGGGACAGACCTGCGCAAGTATACCTTCAACCGATGGGAGGGCTGTGCGTCCGTCGGGCTGTTTCGACGAGGGAAAGATCTGCACGCCGCTGAACGCCTGTCCGCCAATCATAATAACCACGCATTCGCGGGGGCGCAATCATCCCTTACTGCAGCTTTGTGTGCCACTGAGGTATGCCCCCGGCCTCCTTGGTGCTCATCGGACGAGGTGTCTAGAATCTCTTCCAAAGGGTAATGTCGTACCCATGTGTGCGATGCGTCGCTTTCCACATAAAAGCGCAATGGTTGTACATCGTTCTTTTGTATTGTACCATGGAGCGGAGACTGGAATCTGAAACGATGACAAGGTTAGTCGTTGATGCTCGAAAGCTGTCCCAAGATTTGTTTTGCGTATGTAACCCTATCTAGGTGCTAACTATGTACAAACCAACAGTGAGGACTGCAGAGTTCAAGTGCGACGAGTGAAGTAGCGAGACAGCATACGGAAGTGACCACTGGCCAGGCCACTCTTCGGACTATGGACTTTTCTATCACTGTCAAATGAGTATGCGATACTCCAGGATAGGGACGACGGATATACCTGGCGATCTGGCGCGGATGCTCAAATCTCGATAGATGCCAAGTCTATCTGTCTCGTGCCTATTCAAGTATCGAACATCATCGCAACACTCCCTCCGCCCCCCAAAGACGAGAGAAGTCGCGACGAGGCCTACTCACAAGTGGTTTACGCAGTGCACGCTCTTCCTCGCGCCGGGCCAGTTAACTTTCTCTCTCTGCCAATCGGTATCGCCTGTTTGGCATATGCTGCAGAATGGAGCGCGCACTTCTGGGTTTGTTTTTAACGCGTGTCGTGTGTAACACCGTGTACAAAAGGTTCTCATAGATACAGTCTACATGGATGAATATATAGATGCGGAATACAGGAAATGCGAAGCATTGATAGAATTGGCCTCAGGCTGCTGCTGTTGAGGTTCACGCTGGGTGGTGTGAGGTGTTGGACCATCGTCTGCCAACGAGATGCGTCTTTTCTCGGGTTCGTTGAAGGGGGCAGCTGCGTGATCATCATCTCCGCCACCTGCCGCGACTCGGAAACGGATGGCCGAGCCATCTTTGGGTTCTCAAGTCCCTTTAAGACATTGATGCGGGGCCACGGAGTACTCTAGGAGTCAGCATCTCAGCTTGCGCGAGACCGTGATCGAGCTCGGGAGGCGGTCTAACATTACGCAGTGGCTGCGCGTCAAATCCAGAAGGGCCTAAGAGTGAATCGACAATTTTTTACCGGATTCCGATCGCTGCAAGTTCGCAATGGTCCTCCAGGGAGCTGATTATGTGGGACTTGCGATACGCGCACCTGTGGGTGTGCTGTTCATTGGCAACCAATCACTTATTACTGATTGAGAATTTATTTATGGCTGCTGGCTGATCATTGACCAACTGGTCGTTGGAGGCTGGACAGTTGACATGGATCCATTTAATGCATTTATCATTGATCAATTGAGCGTCGATCTTTGCAGAGCGAGCTATAGGATACTAGAAGGCCGTGCACAGAGAACCTTCCATGCATCAGGCATGGCAGCTTCGACGCGCTTGATCGCTTGTAATAGGCTTCAGGCAAGCTTTCTAGCTTCATGACGGTTGTGGATTTTTGTACCATAAGAAGTTCTTGCTAGGTGCTTTGAACAAGGGCTTTTGAGCTCGTTCCGCTCAGCGTTGCTATGACATTAACTTCGCACAAGTTGCTACACTTCGCCTTCGTCATTGTCCATCCAATCTATGCTCCTCATGTACATCGCATCTATCAACCTACAACATGTGCAAATTCGATTATTACTTCCTAGGGCTTGCTGTGCCAATCACACTCGCAATTCATACACGCGGCCAACGCTTCTTGTCGACTTGGCACTCTCGAGGCGGTCAGAGATACCGACTTGCTGCCGTTCAAGGCGCGACAGCTGACAGTTATCTGCTTTCTTTAAATCTGAAGTCTTGCAAATGATTCGCATTGGTAACTAAGTGTACTATTTTTCCAGGTACGTCAGTAATCCGCTGCACGGAAGAACGCAGCTGACATGAATCACAACCCCGAGGTTTTCGCTTGTGAGATACGGAACTCCCGCTGGCTGCACGTCGATGCAGGAGGCTCCGCAATATGCGTGTACGAATTACAGTGTGCACGCTTTTGTCTGTCGTCTTCTGGATTCCGCACTTTGCAATTCACCACACACTGCTCCAGTCTCCATACGCAATATGCAATATTCGACACTCTTGACCTCATGCCTCGTCGCCCATTAGACCTCATGATACCCCATGCCTCATGCCCTCGACGTTTGATGCGGTGATGTCTACCCTTTTGTAGCCCGACGGGCATGCGAGCATGGAACGAGGGATATTGCCGGCCGGGCAACAGACAAATATGCATGGAGGCGAGGCAAAGGCCACCCATCTGTGTTCTGTGCTTCTTGTCTGTGTTTTGCATATCAGTAATCTATACTTGTGTGAATAATCAGGACATGCACCTGTACCTGCATCTGTAGTTATAGTAATGGAAAACTTTTAATTTACGCCTTATTTAGGCATCATGAACATGTGCACAATGCACATGCTGCATACATGCACGGTTGTGTTTCCAGTCGGGCGTAGCAGGGACCCAATCTATGAAAGCACTGGACTGAACAACTGACATACCGGCAAGCGGCAAACCTCAAAGCTCACCTAATACAAACAGACATGTATATATGTAACACGATCTCTATGTTTTTATGTATGCAATACACAATAGGTCGCGTGCACGCATTTGCAGTAAGTACTTGCATATGTATATAACACTTCATGTGTGACTATCGTATGCACATACATACATAGTACTCGCAATCGCCTAGTACTAGAATTAGTAGTATCCTAGAGACTCCAATATCTGTTCTGAAAACGCAGGAAAGTGTCTATTGGGCAATCAGAGGCAATCACTATGTAGCGATTTTCGTGCGAGCGCCGAGCTCCCAATTTGACTCCTTGTCCAATCTGCAGGGGACCATGAGTACCCTCTGGTCTACCCTGGCACGCCAGGATAACCTCATCTGAGCGCGCCAAGTTGCTTGTGATGAATTGCGCAAGAGAATACATACGATGCAATTGCACCGCTGGGGCAGATGTTTTTGTATGTAAAGTGAAAGATCTTTCCCTGCTAATATTGTACACTCAATCTCACAACTCCATCGAAGCTTCGAGGTCGAAACTGCTGGAGCAGCCCGGAGCAGTGCTGGGGCACCCAAGTTAGTAAACCACACCGGCAGGTCCCAAGTGCAAGTGCATGCATATCTACAAGAAGCCCCAACTCTCAGATCCTAGAGCTCAGAGCTCAGGTCCAGAGCTGTACAATGTACAGGTTGTAGTACCACCAAAGGCTACATATCTCAAAAAGTTGCGCTTCGACTTCAGTAGCGAGCTTCCCATCACCGAAACGGCTTTCTATGGGACATTAGTTATGGAAAGAAAGAACTGCACAGACTGCCCTGCGCCCACCGCCTGGCACTGCCCAGCTGGGTTGACCTCTCTGTAGCACTCCTAAGCTATGGAATCTGAGGCTCTGAAATTTGAAGCCTGAAAAGCGAGGGTTCGTCTTGAGCGATGCGTAATTATCCAATGGAAACAATATAGTCAGAAGGTGCCATCTGAAAGCGGCACCGAGATTCTGAGGCTGTTTGATGTTGAGTTTTTAGGCTTGAGATTGATAGAGAAGATGATATCGAAGGCAAGAGCCAAATGCCTGCGCAGTGGGCAGATTGGACGCCCCGCAACGGCAGGTTGAACCAACGCAATCAGCGCAAGATGAGTTAGTAGTCAGGATCAATAGTCAGTAACGAGTATGTAGTTAGTGGTTCAGTAGGTTGAGCAAGCAGTACCCAGCTCTAAGCCTCAATCCGGCCGAGAAAGGTTTCTTGACATCTGAAGCTGAAGTGTGTACCCATGTCTTCACGTAAATACAGTAGCAGCGCGCCTGTAGCACCTGCAGTAACGCCAGTGTAACACGTTAAACACAGCGCACGAAACTCGGGCCAGCTTGTGATTCAGATGCGATCCTCACCGATATTCAGACATTCGGTTTGAATTCCAGATGCTGATTCAGGATTCAGGTACTGAACCTTTGGATATCCCTGGTGACCGATGACCGACCCCCAATCCATGGACAAGATGCTAGCTGAATATCTGATGCCATTACGGATGAGAGATGTGCGAGAGAGATGAACTGAGGGGCGAAATGATGAATAGGAAGGACTGGCTGCATCATAGATCGCCGAGAAACTTGAGAAATCACTGATCGCAAGATGACCGACCGCGCCAGTACGGTTCCAGGACGCGGTCATGCATGTACAAGTACATATGTACCTACTAGTCTGTCGCGTCACACGCCCGACTGTCGTCACTCTGTCGACTGTCAGATTGTCCAGATGTATTGGAATACTTCAACGGCATTTGTTGGAATGTAGTGCTCAGGCCTCAGGCACACTGGCGATTACACCCTGAGGCTCAGACATCTCGGTGCATAATGTGTGACCGCGGTACTTCGAAAGAGGAACCAGAGTGCGGAACGATAAAAGTTAGTTTGTGAAGGCCCTTGAGAAGCAAGACTGCAAATATAGTTAAGTCCGTAGCGTTTTGCGATCCGCTCCGTTCAAAGCATTGTGCAGGTCTTGTACGCATGAGTGCTTTCAACATTCTTATGTACGAGCATAAGATATTTTAAATTATGGTTTGAAAAATCTGCCACATGTCACGAAGTCACACCAGGCACAAATTGCACAAACACGCGCTCATTATGTACGAAAAGTTCGAAAGGGAAACGTATCGGTTTCTGGAGCAAATGCGAGGAGTGAAGTTTACGATTATGGGCCGGGTCACAGCAGGTCCGTCACATGCCAGAGCGCGTCACGAACAGTCACACCGACAGACACGGACGCACAATAAGAGCACGGCTACAAAACACATTTTACGGAAGATTGCTGCGCGCCGCACGGGTACATGTGGGAAATGGGCGATGGGTATGTATCGCGCTTTGGATTCTTCTAGACAGGTGGATAGATAGATAATTGATAGAAGCTGTTCTCGTACAGCTTGAAAAAGCGCGCAGCAATGAGAGAATCTGATAAGGAGTAGGGGTTGAGAAAGAGCCTACTCACATGCTCACACGACGTCCTCCTGCGTGCGTGTGTGTGTGTTCCAGTAGTGAGTCCACTAGTGAGTCCACTAGTGAGTCCACTAGTGAATACTAGACCCTGAACATGCAAACACATGTGAAGGACACCATATGACCACCAGCAAAAAGTACGCTAGAATCTGGATCAAGGGATCAGGGCATAAGGGAATCAGTGGATAAGGGGATCAGGGAATCAGGGATAGAGGATCACGATCAGAGCAAATGAAGATGGAACGGGCATGCGCGGGCGTACATTGTAGAGTGGCATAGTTACTGTAGCAATGAACATGCACATGCCAAAGGCCACTGGGCAACACGGCAAGCTGTACAGAACAAACATAAGTTTATACTGCTTGTCGAAAGCGGAGCACCTGGGCGGCACGGCGACTCCTACCATTCCCGCCAGGTGCCGCTCGGCTCAGTCGGCATTGCAACTCTCGTACATTCCGGCCACTAGGTACCAGGTCATACCCACCCAAGCCCCGTCACCACGTCAGTACAATACAGAACTCGGAGGCTCAACCCTCGCTTTCGCGTAGAAGCGCGAAGTAGTACATCGCTCCATAGGATGTGTGTAGGCACCTTGTCAGCATAAGCTGTGCACTATATGCAACAACATACCTGACTATCGCTTTCCTTTGCAGCTTGCTCACACGCTCAGGGCCACACACACCGACCCATCGCTGTAATGACAAGAGTCGGCAGAGCGCATGACTCCAACCTTTCGCACTGAGTTTCGGATCAGCTTTGTACCTAATCAAAACCAGGTCCCTGGATCTGTGCACTTGCCCGCCAACGACTGCACTTTTAGAAGTTTTCAAGACACACCTTTTCACATTCTCCGAGGAAAACGAAGAAGGGTGACTGCTTGACAACTGACGAGGCCACTGCGCAGCACAAAAGCTGCACAGGGACCTGTGTAAGGCAGCTTGCCCCGCCGCCAGCCTGTGTCCGTGCAACTCCGCAAGGGGGCGGGACACTGTGTTATGAGTTGGCCGCCCCTGACAATTCCTGCGGTTTGCCCTTTGACAACGCTCTTGAGCAGTGTCAATTTTCAGTGTGGTGCCCTGTCGGTTAATGCGCATGCCGCTCTTGCAACATGTTGGCACTAGGACTGTGTTGGGCTATGTCCACAGCCGCGCGCCTATTTCCTCCTTGCTGACATTCTTTTCAGTGCTGCGAGCCTGCAATCTGGGACCTGAACAGGAACCGAGCGCCCCACGCAGACCAGCGCCCATCTGGTCTACTTGTTCCAAGCCTCCTCATGCGACAACGTGACTCTTACTGTGCTGCCTCCTGCGCCTTATGCAACTGGCCGAGCCAAAGCACGGGCATCAAAAATTCGCACACTGTTCACGCGACATGCCCGTCGATCCCCGTGCGGCCGTCCTTGCGGGCTGCATGTACATTCCAAGCATTCCTGCATGCACAACCTCTACGTGTATTTCCTTGCTTCTGTACGATAAACTCCCGATACTCGGTATTCCGTGGTCGTGCGGCCTGCAGATTGCAGCGCCAGTGCCGCCCACCTTCCCCCCCCCCCGCGTCTAAAGGCGTCCCCTGTCAAAGAATGATTTTAGAGCCGCGGACTGCGACAGGAGAATACAGGGACGACATGCAGAGAGACGCGACCGTCCTTGAATTGGAATCTGACGCAGGCGCAAATGCAAATGCTTGGCGCAGGGCGGAGCAGCCAGCAAGCCCCTAAGGGGTACATTCAGTATCACGTTTGTGAACCGCTTGATAGGTGCACCATCAGTGAGTGGGGAGTGCAGTGGATCTGACGATACATACCTGCGGCAAAGCCTGTCAGAGCTGGGTGGAGCGCATGAAGCCGTGGCTGGTGTGCGAATCTTAGATCCAGCAAAGGGGAAAGGGGGAAGCGAAGATCAGAGCTTGAGCATTGCTTGAACTTTTACAGCATCGTGTTTCTCATACCCACTCTGGCCCACACTCTGCCCTGGGCGTCGGCTGACGGGCCGCCATCAATCGAATGCATCACTTGCGATCATCGTGGGAGGTGATGACTTTGTTTGCACGGTGCAGGCCGCAGCAGGGAGTGAGGGGCCTGCCCACCCTGACAGCTACTTTCTGAGGTTCTGATCGGCAGGCGGCACCAGGTGCATCGCAGAGCAGGATCACTGTTGTTTACCATTTGGTCACACTCGCCCCCTCAGACAACTGCCGTTGCTTTCCACCTTGCTCACTGGTGTTGCCCGCCAGCCACAAGATTGGCTCTGTAACTGACTCACAATCGAAAGATCTCTGACAGGGGAATCGGCATCGACGCTCCGTCACCGCCTTCATCGCATCACCATCGTCGGATCATCTATATACAGGTCGTCTTCAATACCCATGTTCATCCATGCTAGACCCAACGGCCACCCCGTCGTTTGTTGATCACCACCACCACCTTGCATACCGTACCCTGGGGCTCCCTGCATCTAGCATTTTCAACGGTCGCTGACGCGTGCCCACGAAACGTTACCACAATCGGAAAGCCCGCAGTGGTCGTCTGCTCAACATTGCATCCACACAAACAAAGGCAATCTTCAGCAGGGAACACAGCAAGCTGCGGCAAGTAGTCCACACAGTGTACACAGCACCGCGAGCCTACCCGCCTCGCATACGCCAGCGCGCCCCCTTCCGATATTCGTCGGATCGGTCACCCCTTGCATTGGAATCCCACGCTTCGAAGACTCGCAGTTGCATCTGCATCTCCAACACCATCATCATTACCACCATCACCACCATCCGCATCTCCCTTCCGGCCCGCTCTTGCCTCCCGTCTCTATCCCTCTCTTCCATCCTTTCGCTTCTTTGTTGTGCTGGGCACGCCGATTCATCAGGACCGTACTTGTCGCTGCGCGACGCTTTCTCCCCTTCCATTCCGCCCGTTCCGATCAGTTCCCGGCACCCAGGCGATCTCGAATCAAGGCGTCTTCATATATAGGACAAAGACAGCCCGGCTGTTGTCGTAGTCGCCTTCGATCTTCGTCCTTCACCACCATCTAATCCTTGCCATCATCTATCCTTCCTTCCCTAGCGACCCCGGGCTCCTTTTGCACACCCTCGTCACCTTCCCTCCAACCTCGTGCCTGCTACATCTTGTTCATCCGCCCTATTCCACCCTGTCTCCACCATCTTCAACCGAGCTCTGCGATATCTACCCTCCCCACGTCCACCATGGCTTGTGCTGTTCCTGCATCTTCATCTGCCATCAACACGGGCTTCACCAACTCGCAGCTGCGCCGGCATCCGGCAAGCTTGCTGCCGAAGGTGACACACAATGTCTCCTTACTCGATCTCGTTAAGTGCCCCGTCTCCCGGGAGATGGTTGGTGAGTTGTCCATTGGCCGCTTTGCAGAGCTGGACTGTGACTGACGGCGCGTTCGCTTGCCGTTTCAACAGTCTATCTTGCCAACCAGGCTGCACACGTGATCCAATGCGGTCCTCCTCAACCCCTGGCCACCCCTCCTACCACTCCGACCAAGAGCATCGCCAACGCCGAGGCTGACCCGGCAGGAAAGCTTGAGGTCAACGGCCTGCCGAGCCTCGAGACTTTCATTGCCATACTTGTCGAGAAGAGCAACGTACAGGTACCTACACTGCTTTGCACCCTCGTCTACCTGGACCGTCTCAAGTCACGGTTGCCACGGGTAGCAAAGGGCATGCACTGCACTCGCCACCGTGTCTTTTTGGCCACGCTCATTGTAGCAGCCAAGTACCTTAACGACTCTTCACCGAAGAACAAGCACTGGACTAAGTACGGTGCATTGTTCTCACAGGCAGAGGTCAACCTGATGGAGAAGCAACTGCTCTATCTACTCGACTACGATCTTCGCATCGAAGAGGAGGAGCTTCTCATCCACTTTTCGCCGTTCTTCCGACGGTACGAAGAGCCAGTAGACGCTGGCAGACGCGAGATGTACCTTCGAGGCGTCGAGGCTGGTCGTGAGCGCGAGCGCTACGCCCGGGCGAGCGAGCGCCGTGTGCATTTCCGACGCCTCCCCGCCTCTGAAGTTCCATGCTGGAACCAACGTACACCAGAGCATGCCGAGAAGCCATCGATGATGCAGCCACCGCAGAATGCACCACCGTCGCCGTTGTCACCGAGTCGCAACTCGGCGTACCGCTCGACCAACAACAGTGTCGACAGCATGTCATCTGCAGCAATGACGCGGCATCACTCGATCGACTCGACAGCCAGCTCATCTTCTGCGTCATCAGAAGCAGATCTTACGGATGACAATGGCTCTTCCTCATCCTCTGCGGAGGATTATGACGAGTATGATGACGAAGATGACTACGACGAACGCATCGAGGAGCGTCTCTCGCGGCAGCACGTTGCCGCCGTTGAAGCTGACGGTGCAAACCACCATGCTACCGCCATGCAGCTGGAAGATGTCGACAATAGCAAGGTTCACGGCGCGATGCACCGGTACCTCGTCAACGCGATCCCAGCAGGCCTGCGCAAGAATGTTGAGCAGCCGCCAACGATGGTGAACCCTCAGAGCATGCGCAGCGTTCGCAGCAGCTCGAACCTCTTTTCACGGATGCTCGGTACCGGCAACAACCAAGTTTACTGAAGCATTCGCAATGAATGAGCTCGTTGGCAGCGCGCGCCCATCCCCTCAAAGTGGGGATCCGGGCGCGACACACTCTGGGCTCCCATATCTCGCGCGTCACCGTGGCCCTCTCAGGTCGTACTTGGCAAGGTAACAAGGTCAGCATCATCGTCTCTCTCAGCACTGTACCAGTAGGCAGCAACACCATCAACGCAATCGCCACCGTCGTCTTCAGCAATTGTTTTTTGTGATCTCCCAGGAGTAACATAAGAAAGGTCAGGTACCATCAAACGCCATTAGCAACCAGCCTTTTTTCGCCAATCGCAACTCGGACACCGTTTCATTCCCTTTCAGCATCGCAACTGGTTACCCCCGTTCAATCGCAAAACATAACCATCATTTGATCCCCCGGAGAATTACCCCCACATCAGTCGACAATCACACCCAACTCATCACCACATACATTCCAGTCTCGAGAACGCGAAGCTGCGACAAGCGGAGCACATAGGGAGGCCAGTCCTCCTCTCAGCTTGGTCTGCAGATGTGTCGTCGCTCTCATCGACTCGGCCCTGGAAAGACGCACAAGCAATCGTCGACCCGCCTGGGTTCGCGTCATATCAGGCGGAAGTTGGTCGCCACACAAACTTCTCGCTGTTTGCACAAGAGCACTCGCAGACGCCAATGCTATTCTTGTATCGTCTCACATCACTACCCGCACACTGAATTGAATAGCATGAAAGAGGGAGAAACCAGTCGCCCTGCGCTTGAGGGATCGGTCATATACATCGATGTTTCTTGGACATGTCCCGCGTTGATCTTGCTTTTGGGAGGCTTTACACTTTCTGGGATTGTGCGAGCATCCCTAATCAGTGTGGATCAGTGTAGGCACTAGGAAGGACGGGCCATTTTTCACGTTCTCTCCATTTGTTGCGTCATAAGATCCACCAGAGTAAAAGAAAGGGATGACCGCAAGATTAAAGGATGCGTGTTCGATATTCGAATGCAGCCGGCCGACAGCAGTTTCTGTGGTATACGGACCAGCTTTTTGTAGCCTAAGACATCGCAGCTGCTGTTTACGGTACGTGCTCTCATTCCCCAGCATATCCGTCTGTGCTGCGGCGTAAAAGAAGCATATTTCTTCGCGATGAGCCTGCAACAGATCCAAAACTCGCCCTTCGTCTGCTTGGCAACCGTGCCAGTTGTCGCTTTCCTGGCGGCGGTGCGTGCGTACAAGCGTTCAATGTCCAGCTTCCAGTGCTGGACGTGCGCAAAGATGTTTCTGACGCTGACGAGGCTGCCCTATTACCCGACTGTCCAGCACACTGGTATTCGATCGCTCTAGCCAGGAGACACAAGACGAGCCCGCCATTCGACCTTGGTAACCCTCGCCGATGGGTCGCCGGCCTCCAGTTCAAGGCAGCATCGGGACACAAGCTGACGCCAGTCGAGACACTGGTCCTGCAAGGCCAGGCTTGCCAGCAGAATGGGTTTGAGCACCTTCCCATATATGCGGTTGCTCTCGTGAGCGACGACAGGGAAGGCTAGTGAATGGAGACGAAGACCAGCAGCTCATTTCACGCACCTGTGTGCATTTGCTTGCAGTTGACTGGGATCGTCGCCAAGTTGCCGCCGAGCACATTGAACAAGATCGCCATCTTTTACGTCATCAGCCGCATCATATATGTCTACCTTTACTTGAACATCCACACAGGCATGAAGGCTCTCTGGAGGACCATTGCGTTCAACAGCGGCTACCTGTCACTTGTTTACATCTTCTTTAATGCGTGAGACCCTGCGTCGTCATCCGCGTTGAGGTTGGTCTGACACTACCCTTTCTCCTTATGTTGGGCCAAAGTGCCAGTACTGGCCTCTTCTAAAAATACTCTGCGCTTGCAAGTCTTCTTTATGCGACCAAAAGGATTGGGTAAAAGCAAGGTAGAGGCATGCATGGATGATCATTACAATGCAGATCTATAGTTTCAAGCTGTCCCGGTACTGCACGAATGCAATGAGGTTGTCATACGCTTCGTCCGCTGCTTGGCGTAGGCTTGCAAACTTTCGGCGATCCACAGCTCGTGTCTGCAAGAACGACGTGAGGTGGAAATAAGAAGGAAGTTCCAGACCTTTGTACGCGAAGCATCGTCTCACCGTTGATCGGACCTTGCTACTGCATTGGCGCAGCACGATGGAGAACTGTCCTTGCCGGAAGACAGGCTGGTCGTATGCAGCATTCTCGTCTGCGTAGACGTCGTAGATGGCGTTGAGCGCTGCAACCATGCTCTCAGGACTCGTAGTTCCAGGGACGGATTTTCCATCCGCTGGCAGCTGCTTGATGACGTTGATCAAAAAGTTGCCGATAGAGCGATTTGTCTCGACGGATACGCTCGGGGAACGTGCAAGGCAGCCCAGCGTGCCGATTGCCTTGGCTCTCATCGGGTCGGATTGTGCGTTGAGGTATGCCGCTTGCAAAGCTGTGACAATGTCAATGCCGCTCATTGCAATTGACAGTGGCAGGTCACCTTGTAGACTGCGCGCAATGGCCCACATAGAGCCGACGCACTGCTCAACGAGCGCGCGGCCATCCTGCCCTTCCGCGTACACGCTGCAGTTGCTGCTGCTGACAGCCGGCACATCTGCGGTCTTGCTAGCGATGCTAAACAGCACCTGCCACAGCTCCTCGAAGCGAGCTTTGACCACGTCACTGGTGGACCATTCGACAAAAGCTGCAATGCGCGCCGGGGTACCTGCGCCCTCCAGCAGGGGTTGCGAGGGCGGCGGCGGGCTATTGGCGGCGAGCCCGAGCAGCAAGTTGGACAGGACGGAGATAGAGCGGAGGTGCACCTGCCGGAGCGCTGCAGCGCCTGCTTCGCGTGCAGCTTGCTCTTCCGGCGACGCTGCTTTGCTCGAGGTCACGGAGGGATATGCAAGAGCAAGATCTTCGGCTGTAGACAGGCGCAAAAGTTGTGGAACTAATGCCGCATGCGAAAAGGCTTGTGCCAGTGCGGATGCAGCAAAAGAGGCTTGTGACGACGTCATCCTTGTCCTTGCTGTAGCGGTATGGGCTCCATTTACCTTGGTATCCTCGTCCGTCTTCTCTTCATCCATGATCATCTCCGTGTCCTCGCCGACCAGCTCTTCCATATCGGCATCGATGCTATCCTCGTTATTTTCGCCATCCTCTTGCCACTCAGTCTCTTCTATCGACACATTCGACCCCTCACCGAGGACAGCAAGTGCAGGCAGCACCTCGGCTAGAATTTCCAGTGCGAGAAGGATAATATGCAGGCAGTCATCTGCACGCTTGCGTGCGCTGCTGACTGCATCCGTCTCTGCCTCATCTGCTTGTGCTACCGCTTCTTGCTGCTCACTGTTGGTTTGCATGACACCTAGCATGTCCACACTGCTAGCAGATTGCTGCTTTTGCTGTTGCTGCTGCTCTTTCGTGGCAAGTGCAGCCCTTGCGATCTCACTGCAAAGCTCTCCTTGGTTGATGCTTGACAGCAATTCCACGAGGCGGGGCAGGATATGCTGCGCTTCGAATGCCGGTAGGGAAATGCGCTGCTCCTCACTTGAATTTGTAGCTGCATCATTCCAAGCGCCGTTCGAAGCGAGAATAACTCTCGAGCGCGACTCGGGCGGCAAGCTGGCGCTAATGTTTCGCAGTACGGCAGCGCAGAGCATGGTCATCATGGCCATGTCGATATCTGCCTTGTCGCCTGTCGCCGAAGTTGGTGACGCCAAAGGAGAAGGGAAGGCGTTCGTTTTGCTCAAGCCCTTCACGACAGCGCTAGTGATTGCACTAACGTCTCTCATACCCGCATCAACGTCGATATCGGTCAGCAACGTCAGCTGCAGCTTTTGCATTCGTTTCTTGCCTGCTCCCGCAGCCAAGCTGTGGCTGTCACCTGATGCTACATGCCCGGGCGGACCCGACGAGGGCTGTTTCGCTGCTTTGTTCAGAGCACGCAGCTCGAGGCTGCTCGGCTGCACGCCAGCGAGGACGCGCGCAAAGGCCGGGTTGTCGTCGCTGAGAACGCAGAGCGCGTTGGCAGCGGACACGCCTAGTTGCCGCAGTAGCGCCTTGAGTGAGGCGGAGCGTCGGTCCGCCGAGCCGGGACTGGACGATGAGCTAGTCTCCTCCACTGCTGCCGCCTTCGAAGATGCGTAGCGCACATAAGTGCTTAGGGTGCGAGCGAGCGGTGCGGCGTGGCGTGAGAGGGCAATGACGAGATCCTCGGCAGCTTCCGCGAGGCACCAGATGATGGTGAGCAGGTTGTCCTGCAGCTCGTATAGCAACTGCTCAAACTCATCATCAGAAGAAAGAGCACCGCGTGCGATCGCAGCGAGCTTTGAATTGAGTCCTGCAGACATCGAGGAAGTAGACAAGGGAGTGGTGGCACCGCGATCTGTGGTAGAGGAGGGAGGCTGCTGCTGCTTGTCGAGGATCGACGCTGCTTTCGCTGCATGCCGCTTCTCCTTTCTATTCATCTTTTCGAGAGGCTTATCAGCTGTCGGTAGGGCCGCCTCAAGTTTCTGTCGTTCCTGCTCCATCTGCTGTCCCAGCGCTTCCGGCGTGGACTTGGCGCCAGAACCTTCAATGCGCTGCTGGATCAATGCGTGCACAACTCCGATCTGCTCGAGCAGAGATTCTATGCCGCCTTGCCGCGCGATCTCATGGCGCACGTCGTCGTATCCAGCCTCGATGCAAAGATTACGCAGAGCACCCGCTGCTTCACGCTTCGTCTCGAGGCCTTCCTGCTGGTCGACGCCGGCAGCATGGAGCGCATGCAGGATGCGCGCGACGAGCTTGTGTGATGGAGCGAGCAACGCCTTGCGACTGCTGCGTGAGGACGAAAGCAGCGAGATGGATGCGAGCGCCCAGATGGTGTCGCTCACTGCGATGTTGGGGGCTGCGGAAGCAGTGGAGGCCTTGCCTTTGCCAGTCTCGAGTGGGAGCTTGCTGAGGATGTGCACCAGGCTAACGTTGCCACTGGACCCATCCGCATATGGAGGAAAGATACCAGCTTCGATGGCAAGTTGCTGCGCAAGCGAAGCTGTTGAAGAGGAGGAGGAGGACGCGTTCGAAGACGCCACAGCAGCCAGCTTGGGTCGCGCAAGCGGGTTGTGTCGCTGCTTGCCGACCCGGCGCGCTGCCGCTCGAAATCCAGACTTTGGCATGACTGCAGACAGCAAGCTCTCGCTTTGGATGATCAGCGGGTATATGCGTCTTTCCTGTGTGTCACCTCGGCTTCACAACTCTTCGCCTCCAAGTTGAAGAACCTCCAAATTCCAATCACGCATCAACGGAAACATGCGAAGCTCGCGTCGGTGCGATACGATGAGCACCCACAATTTTTTTTTGCCAGCGCCGGGGCGGAACGCGCTTGGGTGGATCTCGGCCGAGATCGGCTCTGACAGCAGGGTCCTTGCACAAGCCACAGAGAGTCCAAGGGTGTGTCCATAGTGCACACGTAAAGTGTGGCGACGCCCGGCGCCCCCTCTTCTGCACGCCCCTCTGTCCTCCCAGCCCGCGCCAGCACCGCCTCTGGCCCGTGCTCTTCGAGTCATGGGACCCCCAGGTAGCAGCATCCTTCGAATGTAATCTCTCCTTTGAGCTTGGTGATATGAGGAGGGAGCCAAAGCACCGTCGAGGATCTAGGAGCGGGAGGCAGGTCATAGAAACAAGCAGCCAGCGGGCCAAGCTCTGCGTGCTGCTCCCGAAGGAGCAAGGGCCATCTTGCGCGTCGTCGTCATCGTCTCTCCACTCTCAACCGCGGTTCTTGACCATCTGGGCCACCTTTGAGAGGATCGGCACGGCAGGCATCAGCATCTCGGCCATCGAAGGGCAGGAAGCACCTGCATGTATCTCTGTCCCTGCTAGAAGGGAAATAGCCAGATAAACAGGAGTCAGATGCGGTCAAGCGGATCGATCACACACCTACCAATCCAGCTGCCGTGTTGCAACTTCACAGGCACGAAGCCCGTCAGAGTGGGACCTGCCAGCTCCTGTCCGGCACACTTTCCACAATATCCTTGCTGCTGCTACTTCTGCTCCCAGACAAGATGAATGCGTATTCTTCAAGTAATGCTCCGCGGCCTAGCGCAGGCCCCTCCAATAGCCGAGCAGGCTACATGGCGCAACCGCAGCCGGGGATGGGCGCGATGGGCATGGGCATAGCACCGCCACCGCAGCAGCAGCAAGCATACAAGGGAACACTTCCACCAGGGACCAAGGTCGCAGTCGGCAACATCACCGTAACTGTCAAGCGATATTTGAGTGAAGGTGCGTGCGTCTCGCGAAAGCGCCATGTACCGAGGCGAACACCGCTTTTGACAGGCATCTCTTTGTTCGCTCTCGCAAAGGCGGTTTCGCGCATGTCTACCTCGTCACTTCCTCTCAGCCTATTCCGATCCCATTATCGTCCGCTGGCAGCGTAGGGGCTAGTACCTCTGGCCTGGCGAGCCGTGCAACGCGGCCCGAGACGGTGCACGTGTTGAAGCGCATGGCCGTACCGGATAAAGACGCGCTTGCGACTGTGCGCAGCGAAGTGGAAGCGCACAAACTCTTGCGAAACCAGCCAAACATTGTCCACTTCATAGAAGCCTCAGCAACGGCGCTGTCCTCTGGCGGGTACGAGATTTTTATCCTGATGGAATACTGTCCCGGCGGCGGGATCATCGACCTAATGAACGCGCGTCTTCGCGATCGACTGCGCGAGCACGAGATCCTCAAGATCTTCAGCGATGTCTGCGCCGGCGTGGCCGTCATGCACCACCTCGATCCACCGCTGATGCACCGGGATCTCAAAGTGGAGAACATCCTGCTGTCGCCTGCACCCGCGGACAACCCGTCGATCGGGCCGACATACAAGCTGTGCGATTTCGGATCCGCCGCACCGGTCCTCTCGCGTCGAGCGCCAAAGAGCTTGGACGAGATCAAGCGCGTCGAGGCTGACCTGAACCGCTCGACGACGCTGCAGTATCGCGCGCCAGAGATGGTCGACGTCTACCAGCGCCGCGTGATCGACGAGAAGTCGGACATCTGGGCGCTAGGCGTGCTATTGTACAAGCTCTGCTACTACACCACCCCATTTGAGGAGAACGGCGGTGGACCGCTCGCTATCCTTAGCGCCAACTATCGCTTCCCGCCCAGTCCTGTCTATTCGCAGAACCTCAAGAATCTTATTGGTACGATCCTTGCGGACTTGGTTGCTCAGGACATGAGATTTGACACCTTTTTTTCTTCCTTTCAAATGGCACCTCCTTGCAGCCTCTCTCCTGCGGGAACAATCAACCGATAGACCGACGATCGATCAGGTTCTCATCCGCGTGCACCGTCTACTGGGCTCTAAGCCGCCAGCTGCGGCCATGCACTATGCACAGCAACTCACCGATGGGAAACAGGTCACGCCCTTGCCGAACGTGGTATTCATTTCGTCTTCCTCTTCGTCTGTCACTGCAGCAGCGGTTGCCAGCGGGAGACAAGCGATGGGGCCGCCGCCGCCGCAGCAGCAGCAGCAACCAGTGCAAAGGCATCCCATGCGGTCTTTCGACGACACGACAATCATCAACTCAGCTTCATGCGCCGCTTCGGCTACCGCTTCAGGCGGCCTAAGCGTCCGGTCGCGCGTCAGCGACTTGATTCAGCATGCGCAGGCCGGAGATGAGGAGGCTAGGCGTAAAGCTGAGGTCGACGCGCTGAAAGACTCGGTCATACCGATGCGCAGAGGCAGGCCCGTCAAGGGTGCCGCCGCCGCTGCTTCGTCAGGAGCTGCAGTTTCTGCAAAGCCAGTCATGCGGCAATTGACCGGCGAAAGGAACGTTGTTGATGACGGTGGAAAGGGCGCGGCGGACATGGCCGCTTTCGGCGGAAGTGCAACAGTGGGAAGGAACTTTGACTTGCCATTCTCAGCGCAGGCAGCAGGATCGTCCTCCAAGAGTTCGATCCTATTTGGTGGCTTTGAGGATTCCTTCACACCGACGGCGGCAGCGTTGTCGCCTTCGCAAGGAGTATCCCAGCAAGTTTCTGGTAACAGCACCGCATCCTCTCCTGCTGCCACCGGCAACACATCGGCGCGCTCTGCAATGCTCCTTAACCATAGTCCAGAAATGCCAGGCTTTCACTCACCATCGCTTGCGCCTTCGCTGTCGTTTTCGCCCAAGCCACCGGGTCTGTCGCCTCAGGCGAGCGCCACCGCGGGAATACACAGAACCCAGCCGGCCGGCTCGGTGTCCTCGCTTTCGAAGACTTTCGGCGAAGCCACCAGCCGCAGTGGTGCGAATGGAGATAGAGAGGATGATGCCTCGAATCGCTTTCCGAGCGTTAAGGAACTCGATGCGCGGTATGCACCTAATGCGCACGGTGATGTCACCTCGCCCATCCTTTCGCCGCCGATCGTCGCCAGCTCGCCAGCTCCATCTGTGGAAGTTGCGCCGCCATCGCTGCCACCTAGGGACAGGCACAAGCCGCCGCTGTCAATCCCGACCAGTGTCTCGCCCCGCCAGTCCGTAGGCGCAATGGCGAGCAGATTCAACAGCAGCGTCAGCCCGGCAGCGGACAAAACTTGCTCGTCTTACTCGCCGACGGGAACGACCACCAAGGGTGCAGCGGGTTTGCTAGCTGACAGGTGGCCGCGTGGCATAAAAGGGGGCTTGATGTCTCCTTCGTCGTCGGCATCAGCTGCGCAAGCCGACAGGCGGCCTGCACAGCCTGAGGAGTTCGATCGGAGCAACGTGAAAGACCGCACTCACCCCCCTCCGGCGTGTGCTCCTCCGCGCGACTGGCTGACGGGCGACGACACGGATGATGCAATCGTGACCAAACTCGCGCCTGCGTCGTCCGAAGCAGCAAATGCACAGCCCGTGGACGCTCACGTTGCACTGACTGCCGCATTGGAATCCGACAGCGGCGATGAGCCCGAAGAACCGGAGGATGTCGGTGGCAGTGCTCTTGCGAGAAAGTACGCACGTCAACCGGAAGGGTTGTCCTCCCCCCAGCAGGGTGATGCGGACAAAGCAGCCGGCACTACTCCACATAGGGTCAAGACGCCTTCTTGGCTGGTCGAGACGACTGCAGATGTTGCTCCATCGAGGCAAAAGTCATCCAAAAGGTTGGAATCAGTGCCGTCAAAGATTCACGGCGCAGTCGGTGCTGTTGATTCAGCGCCATCTGCTGCTGCTGCCGCCGATGACTTTGCCGATGAGGATGACCGTGACCTCGCTGTCATCGAGGGCAGGCTGCCGAGCGAGCGCAAGCAAGTTCCCGCGCCGGCATGGGACGAGATGGATGAGACGGAGATGCGAGCGCTGCCGCAGCAGCCCATGTCTCTATCTGATGGTCATACCAACATGCCGGCTGCTGATGCTCTTCCGCCCCATACAAAGCCGGCGGCAGGACCCGCGCAAGTAGCACCACCACCTGCGCAGATGGCCACGTTGAAGCAATACGTCGATGCTGCCACCTCTCCACCACCATCTGCCATCGATGCCTTTGCGCCGGCGGACAAGGTGGATGTGCAGGCTCCCACGTTCGCGCCCGACGCGAGTAAGGTAGAGGGCGAATGGTCAGCATCGCCGCCCAGTGCACGGACACCCACCATTTCGGAGCGCATGCATGAGCTACAGGTTGCCGCATCCTCCTCTCAGCCGATCACCCCGGATACACGATCTTCCCCTGTCGCCTCTGTTGGCGGGGCTTCCGTACGCGACCGCTACAAGCCGCAATCGCACAAGACGGCAGTAGCGTCGAGCAGCGTCAACGGCAATGGCCGCCACGAGCCGCAGGTGATCCTCCCGCGGCTGGTACAGACTCGGCGGGACAATTCCTCAGCGTTGATCGCGGCTGCGAAGCGCGCATCAGCAGCGGCTCCTGCGTCCAGTCTGAAACCATGGGAGCGCGAAGCTGCTGCCGCTGCGGAGTTCAACAGGGCTGGCGTGGTCAAGAGCACCAGCAGCGCCGCCGGCGCCGACGCCGCTCATGACGACGATGAGGCGGGCGGCCCTAGCCCTGCCACCGCATCGCACCACCTGGGTAGCGGCAGCATCGCTGGGGCCAGCGAGGCGCAAGAGCGGTTCCGCGGCGTGAGCGACTTAATCAGCAAGTGGCAGGCGAACGCCAAAGCACAGGCTCCAGGGTGGGGACGCATAGGCGAGACGGCAGGTAGCAGCAACCACACCGCATCGTCGGGCGCAACAGCAGGAGGCATGGGTGCGCTGCGTGCAGGGCCTAATCTGGGAGAGGCTGCTGCGGATGTCGGCAGCAAACGCACGAGCAGTGTCTTGCCTCGCTCGGCTACCACTCATCGATTGCCTGGGACGGATATTTGAGAGGCAGAGCTTAGCAGAGCATGGGAGCGGAGGGGGGGGTGATCGCCTGGCGTTACGCTCGTGCGCTGCACCATACCCTCACTTCACAGGAACGCATGGAGCACTGCAGCGTAACAGCCCATCAAGCACCAATCATCTATGATGAAACGCCTCGTTTACAATGTCGCTATTCTCATGATGCCTTGGGCCGTCTAACGCTTTCCGTGGAACATGCCCAGTTTGGGCAGACTCAGCCTTGCGACGAGGATTAGATGTCTTGCCTCCTCGCGCTCGCCTCCCTGATGTCAATACAGAGAGTCCCCCAAGCGCAAGGGCAGAAGGGCTCGCGGCCTCAGCGGCAAGGCAGTGTGCATGAACATGCTGATAACCTGATGCGGCTAATGCGCCAGCTTTGCAACGTGGTAACAGTTGTTGCCTGATCATGGATGACGTGCGAGCTGCGAAAGCATGTAGAGTGTGGAGGCTGTACTCGAATGTATCCAGACGCAGTTAGGTCATGAGAGGTTGAGAGCATGTGTAAGTGCGTCTCGGCACTTTTTGCGTGTTCCTTTCATTGCAAAACTTTCCCCATATTTCTTTCCCCATGGGGATTATGTGCACTATGAATCGCAGAGACGCTAGGCACGCAGGCAACTGCTCGACTGTGACGAACAGCCGATGGAGACGGGAGAGGGCCGGCCGCTTGGTCGCTCGACGAATTTCGAACTCGTGCGAACGGTTTCGAACTGCACGTGGTGCAACGTGCATCCGTCACTTGCAACTCTCCAAAAAGGGGCAAAGGCTGCGGAAGCGAATACTGCACACCGCATGCAGCTGGTCGAGCAAACTCGAGCCAGCATGAGCCTTTCCTGTTTGTCCCTGTCCGGCAGATGAACTATGATCCACAAAACACATGTTGTAGACTTTGCCCCAGCTGGTGGCCTGGCTGCTGCTTGCTGGAACCAAACCAAAAAAAAACCCGGACGTGCGGCTGGCCAGTGGCCCGCTCCTCTTCTCGGGTGTCCTCAGTGTCGATGTAGTAGTATGTATGCCACTGCTGGTCGCTGATCATGAACACGGCCAGTGTGGGGTGCGAGCGCTAGAGAGAGAGCAAAGCGAAATTCGAAGCCTCACGGGGAGTTCGTGCTTCGTGTCTCGCTGCAGCTGTGTTACCCAGACTCGCTCGCCAGCGAGAAAAATGCGGGAGCAAGTCAAGTCATCGGCTGGATCATGTCTCGCTCGTCCGGGAACCTGGTGCAGACTGTCGCAATGCAGTCGCCACACACTCCTGACGGCTGCCGATGGGGAGCGCTTGAAGGTGGGTCAACGGGCGTTCGGAGGACTGGTGCAGTGCTTGCAACTCAACTCGAGTGGTCTGCAGGCGACAGACACTGGCGCGGTGCTGGCGCTTCCGCTCACACAAGTTCGAGACATCGCCTCTTGGGCTCCGGCGGGATTCGGGAGAGAGCCGTTCCGCTCCCTGTGTGGTGTTCTTGTCTCTGCGGTCACCGGTCGCCTGTCTTTGTCGAAGAAAGTGCTAGCGAAACTTTTTCAAACCCTCTCTCGTTTGCAGGACGAAACTTTTGCTTCCCCTCGTCATCGGTATACCGTAAAGTGATCTGACGCCTGAAAATTTCATGTTATGAACCCCGCCATCGAATGGATGTTGTATATATGGACCCCCCTCCCCTTTCCCCATTTCAGTCTTTCCTCCCTCACCCCATACCCCCTCTCCAACTCGGAGCATCATATACGTCGTTTCTTAGACTTGCCTTTTTGCAAAGTGCGGTCCAACCACTCGCTCTTTCGCCGGCTGACTCGAGCTCTTCGAGTGCAGCGCCCCCCGAAATAGCGACCCCGAGGCACACGCCGCACCGCCCCTTTCTTCTCACTACAGCTCTTTCCAGCGAGCTATTCTTTTGCACCTAGACCGCAATAGATTCACGCAAGCACCAGCTAGATCTCGCAACCTAGACCATCTATCTTATTAGGTAAGTTGAGCTTGCGATTTGTGTGGCGATGGCGAGCTGGCGGGCGCTTGCGATTGGGCGGGCGGAAAGCGTGTTCGCGCGGTGCGACAAAAGTTTCGAAAAAAAATTCGCACACCGTGGCTCGTGGCATCGTGTTTTTTTTACCTCGCACTCTTTTACACCCTTTGCCCGTCCGCGTCTCACACCTTTATTTTCTTTCTTGCGAACGGGCTGCTGACAGTCTACCCTCAATGGCTTCTTCCTTGTCAGAAAAAATGTCTCCCGCTGTTACTGGTGTCCCCTCGACTGCGGGCACTCCCGCGCAGGTCCCGGCCAAGGCCGCTAAGAACTCGTCAGCCGCCACGGAGGGTAGCGCCTCCAAGGAGACCGGTCTCGAGGCTTCGCGCCTGCTCTCTTCCGGTGACAAGGAGGCCGTGCAGGAGCTGGTCAGCCTTGTCAAAGCCGAGGGTCCAAAGGCGCTCGTCAGCCTCGATATTGAGGATGTCATCGTTAAGGGCCTCGCCGACAAGAAGAACGCCGACGTCCGCGAAGGAGCTGCCAACCTGCTCTCGTCACTTTGCGAGCAGGGTGTTGGCCACGAGGTCGAGCCATTCATCTTTGCCAAGGTGTTCGAGTCGATGGTCGAGGCGATGGGCGACAAGGAGAAGTCGGTCCGCGAGGCGGCTCTCGTTGCCCTACGCTCATTTGTTCAGATCATGTCGTCGTGGGCTGTCCCGAACGTGCTCAAGGTCCTCCTCGTCCAGGTTCGTACCGCCGGAAAGTGGCAGGTTAAGACGGGCTGCGTTGCGCTCCTCGAGGAGCTCGTCACCGCCTCGCCTGACCGCATGGCCGCTGCCATGCCAGACATCATCCCCGTTATGTCGGAGGTGATCTGGGACACCAAGACAGACGTGCAAAAGGCATCGCGGCTCGCGCTCAACAAGCTCTGCGCTCTCATCTCAAACAAGGACATTGAGCGCTTTATTCCGGCGCTGATCACCTCGCTCATCAACCCGGTCGAGGAGGTGCCCAAGACGATCATGCTCCTGTCTGCCACAACGTTTGTTCAAGAGGTCGACTCGCCGACGCTCGCGCTTATGGCCCCGCTGCTTTCGCGTGGTCTCAACGAGCGTCCGACGGCCACGCGCCGCAAGGTCGCTGTCATTATTGACAACATGGCAAAGCTCGTTGACAATGAGCGCACCGTTCGCCCGTTCCTGCCCAAGCTGTTGCCAGGCTTGATCAAGATGGAGACAACCATGGCCGACCCAGAGGCGCGCTCTGTTGTTCAGCGCGCTATCAAGACGTTGCGCGAGATTGGCCAGGTCACCGGCGACGGCTCGGAGGTCAAGCCGCTGGACGATGTCGAAGTCAAGACGACGCTCGACTTGGTCAACAAGACGTTCAAGGACAAGAAGGTTGACAACAGCCAGGCACAACTCGTTGCATACATAGCACTACTCGCCGCCAACCTGGCCAACTCGCGCAACTTTGAGCCGACCGAGTGGGAGAGCACGCTTGCGCCTTACATTCTTCTCAACAAGAGCGCCACCAAGGAGGGCGCGACCGCCATCGCGAGCGAGCTGCTCAAGGCACTGGCCAAGAGCACTGGCGAGGAGGTTGAGATCTTTGACGACGAGGAGGAGGGTGAGGACCTGTGCAACTGCCAGTTCTCGCTTGCCTACGGTGCCAAGATTCTGCTCAACACGGCCACGCTCCGCCTCAAGCGCAGCCACCGCTACGGTCTCTGCGGCCGCAACGGTTCTGGCAAGTCAACGCTCATGCGTGCCATCCAGAATGGTCAGGTTGAGGGTTTCCCTTCGCCGGACGTCGTCCGCACCTGGTACGTCGAGCACGACCTTGACGGCTCCGAGGGCACTATCTCGATCATCGACTTTATTCTCGCCGACAAGCGCCTCGACATCACGCGCGATGAGGCCGCCAAGACGCTCGCCGAGATGGGCTTTGACGAGCAGCGCCAAGTTTCCCCCGTCGCTGGTCTCTCTGGTGGTTGGAAGATGAAGCTCGCGCTCGCTCGTGCCATTCTCTTCAAGGCCGACATTCTCCTTCTGGATGAGCCGACCAACCACTTGGACGTTGTCAACGTCGCCTGGATCACCAACTACCTGCAGACCACCTCGGCCACCTCGATCATCGTCTCGCACGACTCGAAGTTCCTCAACAATGTCTGCACAGACATTCTCCACCTTAACCGTTTCAAGATCAAACGCTATCCGGGCAACCTCAATGCTTTTGTCAAGCGTGTCCCCGAAGCAAAGGCATACTCGGAGCTTAACTCGGGCGAGGACTACTCGTTCAAGTTCCCCGAGCCACCTCTGCTAGATGGTGTCAAGACCAAGGAAAAGTCGCTACTCAAGATGCGCGATGTCACCTTCCAGTACCCCGGCACGCCCGCGCCGCAGCTCAAAGGCATCAGCATGCAGGTTTCGCTCTCGTCGCGTGTCGCCATCCTTGGGCCAAACGGTTCAGGCAAGTCGACCCTCGTCAAGCTCATGGTTGCGGACAACGAGCCTAACTCGGGAGAGGTGTGGAAGCACCCGAACTTGGTCATTGGCTACGTTGCCCAGCACGCGTTCCACCACATTGACCAGCATCTCGACAAGACCCCACTGGACTACATGCTCTGGCGTTACCAGACTGGTGAGGATCTCGAGGAGATGCTCAAGAACCAGAGCAAGGAGCTGAGCGAGGAGGAGAAGGCGCTCTTGAAGAACGGCGAGGTGTACGTGCACGAAGGCGTCAAGCGCATCATCGAGAGCATCGTCGCGCGCAAGAAGCTCAAGAACTCATACCAGTACGAGGTCTCCTTTAAGCAGTACTCGTCTGCCGACAATCTCTGGTTGTCGCGAGACGAGCTGATCAAGCGTGGCTTTGAGAAGAAGGTGCTTGAGTTTGACAGCAAGGAGGCACAGCGTCTCGGTATGAACCGCCCGCTCGTCCGCAAGGAGATCGAGCAACACTTTGAGGACTTTGGTCTCGAGCGCGAGTTTACCTCGCACAACACCATGCGCGGTCTCTCCGGAGGTCAAAAAGTCAAGGTCGTTCTCGCCGCCGCCACATGGCGACGCCCTCACGTCATCATTCTCGATGAGCCATCGTACGTTGTTTTTCCCCAATCCGCATCGATCGGCGCTTTTGCTAACCATGGACCCTTACTATTTCGCCATGAATTTACACAGTAACTTCTTGGATCGCGAATCGCTTGCAGCACTCATCAATGCGTTGAAGACCTTTGACGGCGGTGTCTGCCTGATCACGCACTCTCTCGAAGTCTCCGAGGGCGTGTGTACCGAAGTGTGGGCCATGGACGGGGGTCTCCTTCGTGCCTCTGTAAGTCACTGTCTATATCATAGCTGTTCTCCTGGCGGTACGATCGAGTCTGCTGACACAAACGTGCCTTCTAATCTGCACGATTAACAGGGGCACAACTGGATCGAGGGCCAAGGCTCTGGGCCAAAGCTGCAGGCTAAGGAGGATGAGGAGGACAAATTCGATGCGATGGTGAGCTTGAGAGTCCTTCATCGATTGAAAACGGCTACTGACACGATGCTCCATGATCGCACGATCTTCCGCAGGGGAACAAGATCGAGAAGAAGGAGAAGAAAAAGGTACTCTCGAGCGCCGACAAGCGCAAGGCAAAGAAGGACCGGATGGCAAAGAAGAAGGCCGGCACGTACGACTCGGCCGACGAGCTGGACGACCTATAGAAGGGGATGGATCGCTGGCTTGCTTTTCGCGTGTCTTCATCTTTTTCACATAGACTGTACAGTACCACTCTTCACCCGCTTGAAAGTACACTTGGTTTGCCTGCAATCATTGTCTTGCGTGCTTCCGCCTGACCTTCCCCATCATGATGCATCACGCGTCGGGCGTGGCAATGTTTCCAGGGCCAGCGATCAGCCTTGAGCTGCATGCACTGGGCGAGCTTGGGCGCAACGCTCATATAAGCGAGGTATCAGAAACGAGCTCTAGGCTGGCAGCATAGTAGACTGGCACACGTGACCATATTTATGTCCCGCGGCTGCCGCAGACAGCGACAGCGCTGCAAGAGTGCGAGCCGGGTGGCATAGAAACCTCAAGCCTGCCGAAACATCCTACCCTCTCCCCTCATTCGGAGGGAGCTCACTCGTCACTTTGCGTTCAGACCATGCATCTGCACGGTCACGGCGACCAAAAGGTAGCGATTACAAAACAAGCCATCCTGCTATCCGATCTGCCACGAGCGATCTAAGCTGCGCTCCTCGACCCGCGCTTCCACAATGCCGCGCTTAGAATCGACGCTAGGAGACTCAGCTAACCCACGGAGCTACCTACGAGACTGCAGATCCCTTCTATCATGGAATGGCTCCGGCGTTGGCCGGCGGAAAGAGCTGCTTAAGTCGATCTTACTGCGAAGTGTCCGGATCAAGCTATCGGCAGATGAAGCGTCAATCTTACCTCTCCGACTACGACCGGCGTTCATCGTGCTGAACGTGCTAGACTTGGTGTTGCTTGGCTTTCTAGGCTTTCATCCTAATGCGAGAGACTACGTCGCCATTAACGACAAGATTCTGCATTTTCTGTGTTTCTTTATTGTGCGTATTTCTGCTGAGTGTATGGCCAAGCGGCTCGAAATTTCGAGCTGACGGTGATTTCACCCTATCACTCTGTATACTCGCGGCAGGCGACAGCGTTGTTCTATTGCATATTCGACGTCGATGACTCTGCCCGTCGATATTGGTTCTGGAGACACGCTTCCCTTTACCTCACATTCGTCACATGCTTCGTAGTCGGTTGCATTGGCTCCGAAATCGTACAAAGCTTACTACCCGTGAGTCTGACGATGCCTTCCTCGTGCCCTCTCTCCACCTTCTGACTTGCGATGAAGCATGCTAAGTCAAAAAGATCTTCTTCCCCCTCTTCCCTCGACCCCCGATCTGTTTCACCTGCCATGATTCCGCGCAGTACAAAATTTTTCAATGGGGTGACGTGATCGCGAATCTGTGCGGCTCTGCGCTCGGTCTCCTCGTGTCGTACCATGCCGAAGCGCGGTACCGAGTGCGACGCGAGATCGAGCGCCTATATCAGCCGCTAGACGCAGAGGACTACGGAGACGAAGACGAGGATGACTTTGGAGCTGACTTGGAGAGCGGACGAGCATCAGATCCGCGAGGACAGCCAGGTGGTGCGCAGCAGCACGATAAGGATACCAATCGGTTACATTTTGGAGGGGTCTGGAATGTTGACGATGATGCGCCGTTTGCCACAGACCCCGCCCTCGCGCCTGTATCTGCATCAGAATCAATATCGAAGCAGCAGGCAGCCAACACCGCGTCAATCGAAACTCCCCCTGTCCCGCAACCGTTCTCGATCGCCGGGGAAGACGAAGAGTCGGAGCAGGCACAAGAAGCTTGGTCGGAACAGCGCGATACGACATGATGGATCCTACCTTGTCTGCACATGCTAGATTGTTTTCTTTCAGCGGGGTGCTAGAGAACAAGTCGGCTCGTTACGCAGAGCAATCATTCTCCCTCTCGATGGCGCGGCGTCCAGGTCGACAGTGAAAGATGGCATTCCATCAGCGCCCCGTATGCTAAAATTTACGTGCGATCCGAATGCCGTGGCAGAGGCAGTGAAGCGTGACCACTGGCTTGCGTACTTTCGCCATGCTCTTCTGGAATAGCTCGGCGGCAGGCTTGTGGGTCGTCAGGGGACAGGTGCCGCGTTCTCCGACATTTCGAGAGCACAAGGTCGGTACAAGTAAATATGTTCTGTCAATTGTATGTATTGCCATTAGCGCGCAAGACTGAATTATACATGTGATCGAAATCCTAGGCGGCCTGACACACAAGCGTCCGTATCGCATGCAAGCGACATGCGGTGCAGTAAGGCAGTGCGACTCTGTCGTCCGCTCTGAAATCGAGAAAGAATGTCTATGCTGAATTAAGTTGAGTGCTTTGTTGTACAAATGCTGTGAGTCGACGTCAAATGGCAAGGATGGGTTGGAATGGACGATCGGCAGAGGAAACTGTAATCCTGACGTCGAAAGGTGACGAGTGCACACTCTCCAGGACGCAGTGAGCTTGATGAATGACGATGAGAAGCTCATGGTGGCTTTCAAGAAATCGAAGTCGGAAGGTGATACGCTGCGGATGGAAGATAGGTGGGCAAAGAACAAAGGCGAAGGCACGCAAAAATCGTATGGTATGCAACGCGCGGCACTCCGTGATCTCATCTTTGCGGTGATGCGAAGGCAAAGCTGGCGTCTAGTCTATGGTTGCAGTGGACTTGATACTTTCTTGATCAGGTGGTGCGAAAAGCCTGATTGATGACTTGTTCGTGCAGCTGTGTTGTCGGAAGCATATTAGCTGGCCGTGCTGTCAAGAAGAGCGGTGCCTTCCATGCCGGAAAAAAGGTTGCGGTAAGGTCAGCATTTCGTGCTTAGACTGGTCCATTAAGAGAAAGCATGAAAGGAAAGCGGCTCTTGTAGAAGTATGAAAACGCACCATCGCTTTACCCGCTTGCCCATCGCCACCGTCTTGGAACATCTGCAGAGCGTACGCTGTGGACCCAGCCGATAGGAACCCAGGGGCCGAGTCTAGATAGATGTACCACTGCGGAATGAGTTCAAATCTGCGAACACAAAGCCAGATGTGGGTTATCAGCATCGAAACAAATCAAGGTGCTGGTAAGCACAGTACGTAGATACGCACTGATTGTACGAGAACATCTTAATTGTCTGTCGACCGCATATGTCGATCATCTGCATGTAGCCGTCGGCTGGAAACGGCGACAACGACAAGGATCCATTTGCGTTGATGGTGTAAGTGCCATGCTGCCAAATCATGTATGCAGTTACACAGCGGTTGACAGCAGCTACAGGTTGTTCAGAGCGGCCAGCAAGAAGGTGTGGTGAGCCAGCAGATGAGGCCAAGCATGCGGATTAGTCGGCACTTACAGCTGGTGTTAAACATGTATTTGGCCTGCTCCCAATGCCCGTCTCCGGTAAAGCTATAGCTGATACCGCCCGCCTTGGGAGTGGTGAATGTGTTCGTTGCAGGGTTAAAGAAGTTCTGACGACAGCATATATCGATCGCCCTGCATCAGTTATCGAGCCTCCACACAGACCTCATCTGACCCCAGCGCCGGCCTGCCTCAGCCTGCGACAAGGTCTATCGAGCTGAACGACAATGTGGCGGCTAAAGCGAGATGTGGGCTATCATGCTTGCAGAAACAACTCACCAGTCCTGTTTGTACGCTCCCTGAACCGCTGGACCACGTCCCCTCGAGCGAAGTCAGGTTGCCTGCGCTGGCGAGGGGAAGAGCGGCCAGCCCGACCAGGACAGCCGCCGCCGCGCCAACGAAGGAGCGTAGCATGCTTTCGTTATTCGGGTGCGGGAAAACTGGAGTATGAGCTAGGTTCTCGTGCTCCCGAACAATCGCCGCCGGCTGTAGGAGGCAATGTCGTGGATCTGGGTGAAGTGAAGGCGAACTTTGTAATATGCAAGCTGAAGATGAAATGGTTTGTGGCGACGAATGCAAAGCCAATTGGGGCGGGAAGGCAACTTTGCTGCTTCGGCAGGAAAGAGTGCCGCAGTGCTGCTCAAATTTGGTGCAGCCAATGAACCCAATTGTCGGCGTCGGGCACCTGCCCAGTCTCAATGGGTTCAGTCTGCGTGCTGAGTGGAATAGCTTCCTAACAAAAGATTTGCGAGAGGTACAGTTACACATCCGGTGCTCTGTCTCAATCACCCACGCAGCCACCTCGGCATTGCACACCAGCGTCAAATGGAAGGACAGTCAGATCTTTCAGAGGAGTCCGCCGAGGCTGACGGGCGAGAGGTGTGTCCAACAATAGCATGGGAGTGTCTAAAGTGCGTATTTGGTTTTGTTTTGTACAGCGAGGCTAGGAGACGTGGGTTAAGCAATCGGATCGCGTTCGCTCCCGCGAGGGAATGCAGGGAATGAATGCGCTCAACCTCAGCTTGCACGCCCTTCATTCACCTCTTCGCCTCTTTTGCATGACCTGCGAAGGGCACAGGCTCAGTCAGTCCATCATCCCACAGGCATGGCAAGCATCCATCTGCAGTGCAACTCACGAGCTGGACCTTCTTGCGAATCATGTCCGCGAATCGTCTGCGGTGCCGTTCGCTTGCCTTCCTTCTCCGCATCTGATTCGGCTTCTCGTACCTCTCTCCCAACCTGAGCTCCCCACGAATATTGTTGCGCTTGAGAATGGAGCCAAGAATCCTGTATGCGCCTTGCACATCGCCATGGCCGACGGGGACAGAGCGGCCCGAGGTCGGGTCGTTCGGCGTGGCCCAGCCGCGCCGCAGCCGGGCTCGGAAGGCCTGTTCGAAATCGTCTGCTGTCATGATCTTTGAGCGCGACTTTGGCCTTTCAAAGCGGCTCAAAAGGGGAGCATACGCTTCTGCTGATGCGTAGCTATCAAGGACGTCTGCTGGTGAGGAAGCAGACCTCTTCGAAAGAGTACCGTCCCTGCGAGATTGTGTCGAGCTGGAAGACGAGGCTGCGGCTGTGACCAGAGGAGCAGAGTCTGTGGCATACTTCCTGATGCTGGCCAATGAAGTTTCAGGGCGCTTGCTGAGTGCTCTTGCACTGACGAAGCCGACATGCTGCGCCGCCAGTCGGAGGGACGAGGAGAAGCCACCATGTGACCCTGTCCGGATTGTAAAGGCTGCCTGGCGGCAGAACGATGGGACGAACGCCATTTTGAGTTGTACTCGCACAGGTAAGTTGTTCTACGTTCAAGCAAGGCCAACTCGTGCTGTATGCGGGTTGTCAAATGGTGGCAGCTGCCTGCTCTGATTGTTGGGAGAAAGCAGCTGGCAAATCATGAGATAACTGCTGGAGAACAAATTCTGGATGAAATGCGTATTCGATCATGTGATTACGGGCACCGAGCGGTTCGACAAGCAGTGACGCGACTGACGTGCGTTTTGTACACTTTCTGGCTGCAGTCTGCAGTAATACTGTGCTACATTGACTTGAACCTCCACTCTTTCCAAACATCGCCCCTACCACAGAACAGGCCAAAGATCGTCCAAGCTCGCATGCGGTAGACAAACTGAGGCCAATGCTGCTGTAGCTGTTACCACAAGCTCATTGGCTTTTTAAATTCGCATCCGCTTGACACCTTCCCGTCAATAGCTCTGCGATTCCCCATGGAGCTGCATGTAGGTGGGCGCGAGCATGAGACTACCAGCAAGCCAGTTAAGACATGGCTCGACTCTTCGCCTGCTCTCATGCGCCGGCTTGCAGCTACGAAAGGCGAGGTGGCTGTAACTCAGGACACGAGCAGCATGCAGAGTGATCAACAGGCTGCCGCACCGAGCATGGACCATAACTTCCCTTTCGTCCCGCCCCTCAATTTCGAACTCGTGGCCAAAGGCGGTATTTATCGCAGCGGTCACCCAAACGAGCGGAATTTCAGTTTCTTGCGCAGCCTGAAGCTCAAAAGCATCATGTATCTTGGTCTGGAAGATTTACGGCCCAATATGAGCGGCTTTTGCGAGGAGGAAGGCATTCAAGTCTTCCATATTCGCTTGCAGCTGAACAAGGAGCCGTTTGATGAAAGTGAGCCTCCTATTCATGCAACAGCGGTTATTGGAGAGAGCCCTAATGCGGATAGCTGCTGTTTGGGGCTTTTTAATCGGAAGTGGATGAAGATGAAGTCGCCGCAGCACTGTCGCTCATACTCGACAAACGTAACCTACCAATGCTCGTGCACTGCAACAAAGGCAAGTATCGCGTTGGTTGCATCGTCGGATGCCTGCGCAAGTTCCAAGGCTGGATGCAATCTGCGATATTTGACGAGTACTCCAGGCTTGCCGGTGTCAAGGTTGCCGACCAGGAGGTGAGTCTCGCGGCTACCAGGCGGTGTGCAGAACGCAGTTTGCCGACAAAACATCGTATTTAGTTCATTGAGGTCTTCGATACGTCAAAGATCAAAGTCGATCCAGCTTACATGCTGGAGCTGACGTAGATGAAGCGCGTGATCACTACGTTCTCTCCATCCGAAGTCCAGGCTGGCAGTCCAGTGTGCCTTCCACGGGCAGTGCTGCAGCCACGTTCAAGAAGCAGCACTGCATTTACTGGCCCGTCGTCGCCCGTCATGCCTGTTCCAGCAGACAGCTTGTCCTTTACCATGCTCGGTCGCTTCTCAATAGCCCCAGCTCAGCACCCGGCCATACAGTACGCGGGATGGCATCGCTCACTTCAGACTGTACAGGTCCGTGGCGCGCGCCTCGTCATGAATATCGTGTGCTCTCCAAAGGCCCTACTCGCGAAGTGCAGGAACCACAAGCTTTTGGACCAGATCACATTCGATATCACAGTACATGTAGGGGGGGACAAGCGCCGCATGCTTATGCTGCGCGTTCATGCCTTGTAGAAAGACTCCAAGTCCTCTACGTCTTCCTTCGAGCCCAGGAAGACCGGGCAGCGCTGATGGATCGAGTTGGGTTGCACGTCGAGGATTCTCTGCGTGCCTGTGGTTGCTTTGCCGCCGGCCTGTAAGGGAAAAGCAACAGGCAATCAGACAAAATTCAACTCTCACTGTATTAAACAAGGCTGGGTGCAACCGATTTGAACGTACCTGCTCGGTAAGGAAAGCCATGGGGAAAGCCTCGTAGAGCATCCTCAATTTTCCAGTGGTGCTTTTCTTGTCATCCGGGTAGCCAAATATCCCGCCGTAGAGTAGGGTCCGGTGAACGTCCGCGACCATGGAACCAATGTATCTCGCCGAGTAAGGTTTCTTACCCTCTCCCTTAGGGAACTTGACGCTTTCAAGGTAATTGAGAACCGGTTCGTGATAGTAGCAGCTGTTTCCCTCGTTGATCGAGTAGATCTTGCCGCGAGACGGAATTTGGATGTTTGGGTGTGTGAGGATGAATTCTCCGATTCCATTATCAAGCGTGAAGCCATTGACGCCATTGCCGGTCGTCAAGACCATGTTGGCGGACGAGCCGTACATGCAGTAGCCTGCAGCGACCATGTCCTTGCCCGGTCGCAGGACGTCCTCGATTGAGCCACTGCTCCCATCGCGGACGAGGTAGATGCCAAAGATGGTGCCAATGTTGACACCGGCATCAATGTTGCTCGAGCCGTCGAGCGGGTCAAAGACGACGCAGTACTTACCGACCTTGTCTTTGGAGTCAGACGAATCTTTCACCAGGATCGCTTCGTCGTTCTCCTCTGAGACAAGGACGGCCGTCTTTCCCGACGCTTTCAGCGCATTGATCATGATTTCGTTCGAAAGCACATCGAGCTTCTTCTGGTCTTCGCCCTGCACATTCTGGTTGCCCGCTGCTCCAATGCTGTTGATTTAGAACAGCGTGGGGTTCTGCGTTAGTTTAACATCGCAAGTTGTTTCCGCAGAGCAAGGACACCCACAGATTGATCAATCGTGCCTTACGGACATTCGCTTCGATGAACTTGCTGCAGGAGCGCGTAAATCAGAACAAGAGGGATCGAGTGAGTGAGAGGTGCTGACAGGTGAAAGATGCAACCATCATAACGCTGGGAAACCAAGCGGATCACGCACCAGGTGGTTTGCAGCGAGCTGAGCAAGATCGTCAAGTCACCACTTGCAGCCGAGTTCTGGCGAGCATTAAAACCTTCCTGCAGGACATGGCGAGTAAGGGTGATGATGTCCGTGTCTGGCGGCTGGTAATCGTCGACCATCTTGGAGGGAAATTGTTGGTGATCGGAACTGCAAGCGAGGTGGGAGGAGAGCGATTGTGAGTGTGCCTGTTTCCAGCTCGTGGTGTTCACAAACTGGACCCACAATATATACGATAATCGTCCTTTAATCCAAATCCGCGTTGGAGGTGGATAGGAAGGCTGTGGGGGAGTGGGGCTTGGGGGGGGGGAGGGAGGGGTACTGTCGCCGATTGTCTGTGAAGGAGAGTGCATTGCTGAGCCGGTGATGATTCGCTCTCTCGTATATGGAAGTGGCCCCGTGGCCGGCTCAACCGGACGTGAACGGGGTGCTCACCGCGAGACTGCCCCCACGCTCTACGCTCCCAGCCTCAAGGCGGGTAGATTGATTGCACCCCGCCACTTGCGTGGCATGTGTGCGCGGGGAAGTGAGGCACAAGCCTGCGCAAACGGAAGCGCCCGGACGGCTCGATCGGGTGCACAAGAACGGCCCCGGGTCCAGCCGGGAACATAGGCTCACACACACTCAACTCTTCCTGTCCTCCCCCACAGACCGCCCAGCTCCAAGTTCCAAGCTCAAGGTGAAATCCACCCCACACCCACTTATACATAGACCGTAGACGAGGAGCAAGCTCATTAAGTTTGTGTAGCAGTAGGTACTAGCGTGAAACCGCCATCACATGATTCGACGTGAGCGAGATTCCGATCGCAAAAGCAGTACCTTGATACACGGTAAAGTAACCGTTTCATTCTTGGTTCATCTTCAATTCCCCGCTCGGCACGCAAGTCGCCACCAACTCAGGGCTGTCAGTTGGACTCTTTTGGTCGTGACGATTGCTTTCGTATACATATGGATATGCTGAGCGCATGCAGGCTTTGTCGGTTGGGTGTAGAATCAAGGAGTTGTGGGCTTTGAATGTGGACAATTCCCTCTCTTGGAACTCGCTTAGTGTAGCACCACAACACGAACAATGATTAATACTATTAGTGAATGTTTGAGATGCGTTGTGAAGTACAAATGATTGAAACGGAATTTACATGGTGGACAACTTGGTGTATTCTTCCGACTCGGCGTTGCACCGAGTGTTGCTGATGTGCGGTATGTTTGATGTTGTTCAAGTGATCAACTGGAAGCACCAAGCTTGCCCGCTAGCCAATCTAAGCCATCATTGATGCTGGCAGTGCGGGACGAGTACCAGCAGTTCCAGTCAGCGTCGAACGATTCCGTCGATGGCTACGAGCGTGCTCACTCACCCTTTTCCAGTCAGCGCAGAACACCCTTGGATGTGCCATGACACGGGTAAAGTAGTGAGCGCGAGCGAATCTGATACTTCAGCAGGCGTCATTGAACCCATGACATCTTGTTTGTTTGCGAATACCAATATCGGAGCCTTTGATACTTGCTGCAATGGCAGATGGCCGCGGCGAAGGGGCGGTGCGGGTGCATCCGAAGGCCGGCAGCATTACGTATAAGAGAAACTCGAGCTTAGCGCATGCATCCTCAAGCCAGTGGCACTACACCAAAGCACCAACCTCGTCCGCCGCAACTCTATGTAGTTCTTGCCGAGCGAGCTGAGTTCGCGCCCTGTCGGTCGAATCAATCACAAAGATGACTGCATTTGTTGAGGCCAAGTAGGTGGACCAAGAAGCCCGCAGTGACGTTTGGCCGCCGACGTCGAACAGGATGAACTTGAGATTTCTGGAGACAGTGCCCGTCAGCTACAAACTTGGTCGGGAACTATAGAGCATGGAGCGACTCGCTTGTACTCGAATTCCTCCACAGTACTCCCAATCGTTGGTGCACTTGCGATGACCGATCCGAGCTTCATTCTGTATGTCAGGGTAGTCTTGCCTGTCAAAGCGTAGCCCCGAATCGTCAGATGATAGTTTCTCCATGTGCATCACAATTCTATTCACCTGCATTGTCCAAGCCCAGGATACAGACTGCCCGCAGCGAAGAAGGATGGGTCGTCAGCATTGCCCAGACGTGGTGGCGCACAGACTCAACGATCTCCCCCTACTTTTCAACTCCTTCTGCCCAAATAGGGAGTTCCACAGCGAAGAAAATGCCATCCCCATGTTCGCGATAGGTGGCCAGGATTTGGTCGAAATTCTTGTGGCTGCACCGTGGTGGGTGATAAATTGCCAGTGAGCTATCGCGCAGGCTCCCGACTCAACACCCGACTTGCCGGGGCTGCAAAGTCTGTAATGTTCGATTGCCGAGCTTCGTCCAGCAAGCTTCGGTACCGATGTGCTCAGCTAAGGTGAGAAGCACGCGTTTGTCGCGGTAAACACGGTGTGAACTGTACTGCAGACTAAGAACGACATGATCCCCAGTCAGTGTTTGATCTCGATGTGCAACAGCGTCTCGATGCTGTGTATTATCCAGATCGCGTGAATAGATGGCAATGTGACGGCCAGGCGGGTCTGCTATGTGAGCTACTGGCACAGTGGGGAACTGCCGGCCGAGACCGCTCCGTGCCGTGCACCCGACGCGCCTGCGAGAGATATTCAAATGCAACTATATACCACGCTCTATTTTTAGAGGGGAGCTCAAACACTGGAGGGATGGAGATGGATGCCGAGGCTGTGCTACAAGGCGAACTATGCTACAAAAGTGGGAATGTCGATCACGCGGTCGGGTTGGGTTGCGCGGATACTGATGCAGGTGCTGTCTCATCGCTGTTCGAGAGGGGAAGCGCGATCTGCGGGGGTGGCTTTCGCCTGAGGCATCAAGCATGAATCATGACCAAAGTCAGCTATGCAATGTGCGTTGCTGCACAGATGACAGCTTAAAGCAACTCACCATGATGTCCAGTGGCTGATGATTTGCGACTTGGCTCGCGCCTCCCACCCTTCAACCGCGACTGCCGCTCTGAACTCGGGCTTCTGCAGTGCTTCCAGAAAGTACAGTCCATATGGATACCGCACAAAGCGAGCATATTCGGGCTTTCGCCATGTTACGTATAGGTTCTGAAGGTACCTTAGAAAGCGACTGTCCTGCAAGTAGCCGTTCTGCGAGAGAAATAGAATGTAGGATGGATTGGCGAGGGAGCTGACGAATTCCAATTGTACGGAGAACGTATGCTGGTTGTGCGCGCGGTAAAATTGCTGCAGGGTATCTGCAAGCTCGGGAGCTGGCTGCTGAGCGTCCATGACCAATGATGACACCTCCATACGACTTGGTCCTTTGTCTATGCCGCGTCTTAGATGGAGGTTAACGAGCATTGAAGGTTCAGTTATGTGAGTGAGGCATATATATACTGCTCTCTCGTGACACAAAGAGGCAACAGAGGAGCGCCTGCCGAGAGATCTTTTTTGGTACTCCGTTACGTAAGCCATTCGCCAGATGACCAGCTTCGCAAGTATGCTTCACTGATAACCCGACATCTTCTTCGCTTGCCAATCCATGAGACATTGCGTTGTGCGCAAGGAACCCTCTGTTGTCTGAAGCGCATATCATCATTCGCCGACGGAGAAAGGCGATGTCTGGACGCGCTCATGCGAGCCGATAAAGACGGCGTCGAAGGTGACGATGGCCGACTAGGCTTCAGCTATGTCACCGTGCAGAAGAAACCCCGCCGCAGAAGGAAAGGCAAGGTGGACGAGTTGAAACCCGAGGCGAAGCTAGCTCGGATCTGCTCGATTGTCGAGGGAAAACGTGCTTTGCTGCAGACTGGAAAATATGGAGAAGAACTGAGGGGTACGTGCACTGCTAGCTGCTGAACAGACCAATGCCGTGCATGGCTCATGGCAAACACACTGACTGCCCAGTATCCAAATGGCAATCGCTACAGACTGCCTTTCCCATGTTCGCTCCTTCATCCCGCATGAACGCCTCAATATTCAAAAGATTGTCTGCTTGGGACTGGGCCCAGTCAGGGACAGCCGTGCTGCACAGCTTCAGCTAGCATTCTTGCTGTTGCTGCGCGAGGTCTTGGTAGAGACGAGTGGCACCTCCGGAGACCAGGTGCCCACTGTCGCTTTTGACCCGATTTTTGATGAAGATGATTGGGCTGTGCTCTCTAATTACTCCGTCCTCTCATGCAAAGACGCTGAAGAGGTGCGCGTCAAGGCATTAGCCTCTCGAGAGGTATGCTGTCAGGAAGCTGACACTGTCATCTTCGCAGGATGACCGCCTCGTCGCATCGCAGTCTACGGTCTTTTTCATGCCGCATTGCGAACGCACCTTGTATGAAAAGCTGTGGAGCCTGAACAGCCTTCGAGACACATCGCATAATGTCATCCTGATCGGCAATGACCACCAGCTCTATGATATGAGGTAAGGCGGACGGACCTGCAATCATGCATGCAACGCTGATCTCAACGTTTCAACAGCGCGACCGACTCGCACTTGGCAGCGGAAGCGCCCTCCATTGCAAGATTGCGTGAGCATGCCAGCGCTGTTGGCTCACCTCACACTTCATCGGCTGACGAGCAATCGCAATTGGCAGTACCGCGCCTGAAATGTTACCCTATTCCAGACGCTCCGAAGCCCATGACAGAGGCCTTTCAGTCACAAGCATTTCAATGGGTAGCAGACGCGCCGGCCGCTGAGCGACTTCCGTAACTTTGCACGCGTCTCGCATACGGTGGTATAGTGGTACATAGACGAGAGGGTGAGAGCGACGGGTATCTTATGTACGGTCAATCAAAGAGCTCAGGATGCTCAATGTAGTCTGCAGCGCAAACAGACAGGTCAGCAACTGATACGGGAATATGCACGACGCTGTCTGCTCACATTCAATGGTCATAGCCTTGCCCCCCATGTGTGCAAACTCTTGGGAAGGGTCGCCAGATCGCATGAGAGTTGCTGTGGCAGGAAAAAAAGGCGTCAGTATCTGACGTCTGCCAACTTCATTACTGAAACTCACGCCCAAAGACGACGCCCAGGTTGCGAGCGTTCATACGGTTCTCTTCGCTGCGCAGCTGCACGCGGTGCAGATGGCGCATGAGGCACTTGAACGTCGCATAGTGGGGCCGCGGAAGCTGCCCGAGCAAATCGCGCATCTTCGCATCCCTCTGCACCGGATCGCTCTTCAATTGCACCGCTTCGACGAACTGCTCATGCAACTCATATGTCAACAACGGGACGGGCAGCTCGCGGAAGTAGTTCTTGAGTACGCTGGTGACAGCCGAAATGTCATTGAAACGGCTTTGGTCGTCGAGATCAAACGGCTGTCTGCGCTCGAAGAGCTGCGTGATCAGCTTCAGCTGTGATGTCCCGCCAGATTTGCGGTAGATGCCTTCGTAGTCCATGCCTGTTGGCAAATATCACGATGAGCAAACAAGGATGCTAGGCCCTGCCGCAAGAAAGACTCACCCGCATGTTCGACGGCCTCAACACATTTTTCTACCACAAGCGGAACCTCTCTCCCCTCCATCGCTACCTGCTCCATCAGATCCGACCCGAACATAGGTACGGTAGGCCCGTCCATCTCATCCGCACGGCCAAGGCCGTGCTCGCACGAGCTGGGCAGGTTACCAACGCACCTTGAGTGGCACGCCTGCCCGCAGAGCGCGCATCGCATCTCCGACTGGCCCCACATGTTCTTCTGGCATGCGAAACAACGCACAGGGCGCATAATGTGGAACGGCTGCAAGACATGCTCGCGTATGAGAATGTCGTTCGTTGCGTTGCGTGCCAAAGGCGGCGCCGCGACAGCAATACCAGACTGTGATGAATTCGGTTGATGTTTGGGGGGTACCGGAGGCGAGTTGACCATCCCCACGGGAGGGCCCATTGGTGACGCAGCCACGATGGTGTGCCCAGTGGTGCGAGCAGAGCCCTTCATCCACTTGAACTTGTTGTTGTGTTTCGGCGCAGGCTCAATGCGCGGGAAGCTCTGCTGACGTGGCAGGCCGAGCTGGTCCTCGGCGTACGTCTCATTTATGGCGGTCTGCGACGCCGACGGTCCAAAGCCCTCCGTGCTTGGGGACCCCGCTGGCGAGCCGTAGATGCCGGGTTTGCCCTTGAAGCCAAAGCCGAGTGCGTTCGGCGTCCGCGCTTGCGGCGCGCCAGCCTTGTCCAGGCGCTCGAGGTGCCTGCTGGCTGACTCAATGGCGCGTGTGAGTTGCGTCAGCGTCTCGCTCAGCTCCTCGTTGCGGCTGGTGAGTGCCTGCGTCTCTTCGGCGAGCGCGTCGCGCGACTGCTTGAGCTCCTCAATCTCAATAAGCATCGCATCACGCCCCGTCACGAGCTCGTCGATCTGCTTGCGGTACTTTTCCTTGACGCCGTCCAGGCGGATGCTGAGGTTGCGCGTAATGTTCGGCAGCGCCTCCTCCGTCTTCTCCGCTGGCAGCGGCAGCTCTTTGCGGTCCGCCTGGGCCTGCGCTGGCGCGCGCGCCTCGGTCTGTGCAGCGAGCAGCTCCGCCAGCTCGGACGCTTTTAGCTCGCGCTCGGCAGAGAGCTTGGCGAGGTCCCTCTGGATGCCGCGGATGGAGCTGCGGATCTCGAGCGACTTTTTGCTGAGCTTCTCCTGCTCCTGCTGCTCGCTGGCCATGTCCTTTAGCTTGCTGGCCTGTTCTACGATCTGCTTTTTGAGCGCCTGCATCTCCATCTCGGCATCGTAGCGCGCATTGACCTCCTGCTCAAACTCCTCCTTCGCAAGCGAGAAGCCCTGCGCGGCCTGCCGGCTCGCGCGCCGCATTTTGTCGTAGCGCTTCTGCAGCTTCCGCAGGTTCTTACGCGTGTCATCAAGGTCGCTGAGGATCACCTCGACAAAGCTCATGTCCATGCTCACGTGCCCGTCCTTGGCGTAGCGCATTGACTCGCGCACCTTGGCCGAGATATCTTTGATCGACATGGAAGAGTTGCGCGACAGGACCGGGCCTTCGGGGTCTTCGCCTATGTCCCCGCGCTCCTCGCCTGGGCCTGCGCCGTCGTCGTCAGCGCCTATCTTGGAAAACATTTCGTCCCCTGAGTCGGTCGCGATCCGCCGGCGCCGTGGTGAGGCGAGCGTGCCCTTCGGCGACCTTGCCGCGCTGGGGGACTTGCGGCGCTCGGCAAAGCCCGGCTGGTTCAGCTGAAAGTCGTCGTTTGAGTTGAAGCGGCTGAACGAGTCCATCAGGCTGATGAGATCCGGGTCGTAGAACGAGAAACGCTTCGAGTGTCGGGTGTCCGAGCTGGGCGACGCCGTCGAGTCCGGATGCCGGCTGCCCGGGTTAGAGAGAGAGAGCTGTTGTGATGCGCGCTGCATGGCCGCTTTCGACACGTACGAGGCGCGCTTGACCTGCGCCGAGGGCGTCTCGACTGTTGGAGAGTCAAGCATGCGTAGGTCTTGCTCCGCCGCGAAGCGGCCCTCATGGCTGTTCGCTTGGAAGTCGGGCGGGACTCTTGCGGTTGAATACTCCGACCGCCGCGGCGTTGCCGTCGTCGAAGACGAACCGGCGCTCTCGGCCTCCTGGACAATCACCTGTGGCGCGCTATGCGGCGGCTGCTCCACCTCGCGTTGAAAAGTCGTATCAAGGTTCGGCGGCCTGCGCAATACCGTTTGCCGCGATATCGCAGCGCTCGACAATGAGCGCTTGCGCCTGGCTGCCCCCGATGTGGGGTTAGAGTCCGTGATCGCGATGTCCTGCCCCTGCCCGTGCTGCGAGGAGGCGCCGGAGTCTTTGCGCACATCCAACGAGGTGTGGAAGCCCTGACTGCTACTAATACTACTGCTGATGCTGCTGTATAATGTGTCACTGACGTCGGTCGTGCGCGAGTCGACGCGCGTGCTCTTGGGAGACGTATTGTGCGAGGCGACCGTCCCGCTTGCCTGCGAACTGGTCGATGCGGCCGATGAGGTAGTGAGCATGCTGTGATCGACGGGTCGGCGTGGCAGGCCGTTGCTGCTGTCGGAGGGGTTGCTCGCGACGTGTTGCTGATAGGTTCTCTGCTGCTGATGCTGGAGCCCAGTTTGGGTCTGGGACGCAAGCGACGGGCTGTTGCGGCCGGGCGCCATCGGTGACTTTGGCCCTCCTGCCGCTGCTGCCAGCCCGTAGGAGCCAGGCGTGGGCAGCGGCTTTTCGCTCGCCTCGGCGCTGCCGTTGACCGGCTTTGAATGGAGCTGCTTGGCAGAAGCGCCGCCGCCGCTGCCGCCCGGCTGTTGCCCAGGGGGGCTGGCGGTCGAGCTGGAGCTGGTGTGCGAATGGCCAAAAGGGCTCGTATCATTTACGGCGGCGGCGTGATGGTGGCTCGAGGCAGATGTGGTGGTCCCGTCATCAGAGGTTGCATGTGCGAGCGACGGCCATCCGGTCGTTTGGCCGGCGGCCGAGGAGGAGGAGCTGGCTGGTCGTCCGCCCGAAGGCTCCAAGGAGCTCCCCTGCAAGCTGGATGGCCCGTTGGCATGCCCATTCACGGACCCGTCTTGCGAGTCAGGGCGCCGTGCGCCGCCGTCGCGCGCGTCCCTGGTGGCTTTGGCGCGCTTGCTCTCTGCGTGACGCCTGCTGCGCGCAACACGCTGGTTGTGACACGGCATGCAATATATCCCCTGTGACGTCTTGGCGAAGACGAGCTCCTCGATGCGGTTGTGGCACGAGCGGCAGGTAAAGCAGGCGGCGTGGTACGACTCGTCACCGGTCATGATGGCCTCCTCGACGATCGACAGGCCGCAGATTTGGCACGAGTAGCTGCAGGCCGCGCAAACGGGATGCCCGTCGGATAGGATCAGAATGTCATCGCGACCAGTCGTGACCGTGTTGCCGCAATTAGCACACTTGAAGCAGCGCTTGTGCCAGAATTGTGTTCTGCAGCAGCGCGCGTGATCAGCATGAATGCACATTCTTTCTTACCTGGTAGAGGTCCGTTCGCTACTCACGCAAAGTGGATGACCCCTTCATCGGCCGCGTCTGTGGAGATGGGTTCGCCGCACCCCCCGCAAATGGGATCCTCGCGATCTTCGGTCTCGTCCCCTTCGCCCGCCTCCTCCTCGCTGTTGTCCATCCAATTCCCCTCTGCGACGGGCCACGTCGACTCGAGCTTGTTGGATGACCGCGGGCCGTCAAAGGCGTAGGTGGAGCCGGGGAAGTTTTCGCTGATGCTCGCGCTGGCGCGCCTCGCAGTTGTTGTCATCTTGTCTGCGATGCTGGCGTTAGCTACGCATCGACGGAGCGCCGCTTACTGGCTATATGCCGATGGACAAGGGCCGACACACGAATCTGCAAAGCGATCGAGGGTCCAAAGCAACGGATGCCCCCCTCCTGGTCCACGTTTCGCGCGGCCCCGAGGATGACGGCGATGGCCGCTTGTTTGTTACAGGTGAGCAGACGCAGAAGTGGATTGGTCTGGTCTGGCCTGGCCTGGCCTCGACCTCGAGCGGGCAGTATGTGGTGAAGCTGCAACAGCACTTGTTTCTCTCCGCCGAACACCATCACTATGGCTTCTGCGTGTGTATTCCCTGCTTGAATGTGTAGCACGGAACGTGACTGAGAGAGAGAGAGAAAGAGCCTAGCAGAGACTGGCGCAGAGCCGCACGTAAGATATGCACATGAACGCGGGCGCGCATGGGCGGTGGAAGAGAGTGCGCCGCTGTGCCTGCCGCAGGTCTGACTCTCACTCGAGACAGACTCATCCTCCTGCGCGGCGATCTCAATCTCCGCTCTCGCCCTCTCTCGTCGGTCATTGTCATTTCGCTTTCTCATGTGCATTTGGCTGGACAGGATGCCTTGGTCCTGTCATTGGTCAATCACAACGCGGGCAGATCAAGAAATGTGTGAGAGAATGCTATAAGGTGTGCACATTCATCACGGATGCTGCGATGCTGGAGAGGTGACCGGGATGCCTGACAGCCAGGACCAATGGACAATCAGTTCAGTAGGCAGGATGGGTACAAGTCACGGGCTCTGGCCTCTGTCGCTGGCTGCCAATGTGGCGAGGTCCGCAAGGTGAGCCTGTTACTCCAAAGCCTATCATGGGGCCATGCATTTCGGCGGCTTTCAGTCGGTGCAAATGCTATTTCGCAGCCGAGGTTTGGCTGTCGGTGATAAGTTCCGCTCCCTTTGACAACTCGGTCAGCAGCCTCTGCTACCCCCCTTCAATCGCCCAGGGCATTTTTGCGCGTCTGCCGCGAAGTGATGTGAGCAGTGCAGAACATGCTTGGCCATATACATGCATGTCTTTTGAGTGAGAAAGTAGGATGAAGCATGCGGGCCAGATGGGACAGGCGTGCTTGCAAGTGCTGGTGCGGCCCCCGCCATCGTCAAGCACATTCAAACTTCAGAGCGGCCCGGAGCTGCGAAGTATTCACGAAGAACCGCTCGCCTGCATTCGATAAAGAATAGAATAGCTGGAAAATGGGAAGCCAACCTGCAGTTGTAGCTTCATGCACCGCGCAGATGAGCTGTTGTGCACACTTTGCGTGTGGCCATGCCTCATCACCCACGCTTGCTCAACCCTATTGAGAAGTGCCTGGATTCGCAAGAAGCTCCAGCATCGTTGAAAGACCAGTTGCAATTATTTGTACGGCTGTGCCGCCGCCACGCCTGCTGTGATGGCTTGCCGTTCGCGCCTCTGTCATTGGCTATTCTGATGCGCTTGGAGCGTGAACAAGTGGGAGCAAAGACGCGGGCGACGTCAAGTCGCGCCTGGCTTCGGCTGCCGAAAAGGTGGAGTGTGCGGCTGTGCTGGTTTTTGCGGGCTGCGGAGAGTGAGTCAGTGGGCCGGTGAGAGTGTGTGCGCGAATCTGAAAATTTGGTTCCGCCCTCTGGCCCGGACAACCCCCTTCGCAGGTGAAGATCCCGCCCGGGCCGTGCAGCGCGGCAGAATTTTCGAGGGGCTGGCTGGCTCCCTCGCTCCCGGCAGATAGCTTCGTCAGGCTGCGAGAGCGAGAGCGTGAAGGGCTTCAGATGGAGACCACCAGCCTGGAGGCGGTCACACGCCCAACGAACCGTGGCCTTGTCCGGGGTGTGACCTGGATGCAGACAAGAGAGGTAGCCAGAATGCGAGATCGCGCCGGCTGAGATGGAGGGCCGTCCGAGTCGTCGGCGCAGAGTAGAAAGGAGACGACGACGTTGGGGAGGAGATGAGGGCTCGGAACGAGAGTGGCGCCGGGCACCGCCCAGCCCAGCCGACGGGAGATGAGCGTCATCGATGAAACCTACCTACCACACGCAGGCTTTTGATTTTCACCCTGTATTGAAGAACATCAGACTATACTCTAATTTCTTCCCAGCATTGAATGCATTGTTCGCAAGGATCATATTTGGTTTCAGCAAAGGCATCGCTACTCGAAAGAAGAAGCGACGCAAGGGAGCACCGCGAAGACGAGGCAGCACTCTCTTTCGTGCCGCGGGGATCTGCACTGCCTGAGCAGCGGTGTCACCCAGACCCGACGAGCAACAACAAGGTTGCAGCCTGTCGTTCCCTGCCACCTATCATTCCTCGCTCCCTCTTTCCATCCGACATCAGTCTGCTATCGAGAGCTGCACCACATAGCCCAATCAGCACTGCGAATGGGCATCGACGTGGCTCGCAGCTGGCTCTTTGCGAAATTCTTCGCTTTCAGGACCCACAAAAGCCATCTGCACAGTCGTCGTCTTCCTCAGCGCGAGCAGTCTCGACGAGTAAACGCGCCGCTGTGCAGCAGCTTTGTCCACGTTGGCTAACACACTCTCTGCCAATGCAAGTAGGAGTGTCATACCAGAAGCCAAAGAAGATACCCTGCATCGGTTCGACAATCGTCGCTCGAAAAGGAGACGGGGGTCGAGAGGAAAAGAAGGAAGAGCTAAGTGAAGAGAGACGGCTCAAAGTCACATACACACGCTACGCACAGCTTGCTTCCTCTCAAGATGGATGTCTACTGCCTAGCTTTCACATTCCCCAAGGCCGGTGGGCCGTTTGACGTCCCCATAGATGGTAGCTCAAACATTACCCTGCCCGGGCCTGGCTCCGCCTCGACAGTAGGTGATGGGCATGCATCTCAGCAGATGTCAGCGGCGCCGACGCCGACGACATCTGTTGCTGCTGCGATGGGGATGGGCTTCGACCTGCAACAGCTGAATCACCCTTCATTGAACGCTGCACGAGAACTTGTCGGGTCGCACGCTCAAAGCCAAGAGCCTGCCAACATGCCCGCAACAGCAGCTGGCGCTGAGGACGATAAATCTTCAGCTGCACGTGCGCAGCAGCAGGGCCACCAGCAGCCTCCATCATCGGCCTCAAGACAGCAACAGCCTCGCAAGGATTCTGCTGCATCCACATCAGGCAACCGCGCAACTAGCGCCCTCGGCAACGGCTTCAGTTCCATGCGTTCTAGGTTCCCGCCGAGCGTCAAGGCTTTTATGCCGAGCGCGTTCGGCGGGAGCAAGCGCACGAACGACCGGATCCTCGAGGGCGTCACTTCGGCTGGCGAGCGGTCTGCTGAAGGCGAGGGCGAATGCGAGCAAAATGCCACTGCAGCTGCTCCTGCGCAGGAGCAGGCGGCTGCAGCAGAGGGCAACAGCAAGCCACCCGCACCTGCCAACGGCGAAGCAGCGCCGTCTCCCTTCTCAGCGGCGCACCTGATGTCCGGAGCATCCGGTGAAGACGAAAGGGTCGATCGGTCTTCGGCCCCACCTGGACTCGATAAGGCAGTGGGTGGCGCTTCCTCTCTGCGCGACTCATCTCCACCCGGTGGCCCAGCCTTCAGCCGGGTTCCCGGTGCCGGTGCCGTTTCGGGCTACAACAACCGGGACAGTCGCTCGACTGTCGGCACTGGCGGCCGCCTGTCGTTCGACCAGACCTCTTCCTCCACATCCTTTTCCACCGACAGCGTCACTAACTTTGGCCAATTCGGCTCTGGCGCTGGTAGCGTCGGTGGAAGCAGGAGCCGAAGGCACTACAGCTCTGAGCCGACCAGCGTTTCTCACTCGGCAGCTAATTCGCTGTCCGTGCCAGGCGGACCTGGGTTCTCTTCATCAGCAGCAACAGCGGCGGTAGGAACTTGGGCAGGGGCAAACAAAAGCGGTCCGTCAGATCTTGAAGATTCGATTTTCCGCCTGGCTAGCGATGTCATGAGCACCCATCAATGTCTCGTGTCCGTCACTGATGTGCAGCCCGAGCCTCAAGCAAACGTGCAAGGCAGCAGCCCAGCGATAGTGTCGACATCCGGCTCGCTCTACACGCCGAGTCATAAAAACCATCTCTCTTCCTCTTCGGTCTTATCAGCATCCATGCCCTCTCTCCTCCCTTTCCCCTCTTCCACGACCCCTTCGCAAGGCTCTGCGCCCCTTCCGCACCCGAGCATGGGTTCCGGCGGCTCCAGCTCCAGACCCAGCGCGGGCTACCCGTACCAGCACCATCAGATCCAGCCAATCATGCTGAGCGATGCGAAGCTCGGCTCTAGCAGCGCCAGCATCGGCCCCGTAGGCGGCGCCTCCGCCTCCGCTCCGCGAGGCAGTCCCTTCCCCAGCGGGTTTGGGCTCACGCTTTCCGGGCCGGGCAGCGCCAGCAACCTCTCTCTTGCCTCGTCCTTGACTGGACAGTCACCTTCTTTTGGCGGTAATACGTACCAGAATGGCGTCTTTGGTTACAGCCCTGCAGCAGCAACTGGAACTGGCGCTGCAGCATCTGGCAACGTCGGTAATGGCAATGGCAATGCCCAAAATGCAGCTGGTGCTCAAGCCTCAGGAGCTGCCGCTGCCGTCGCGCCGAAGTACTGCTTCTTTCTCTCTGGTGGCTACCAACAGGTCATGGCTGCACGCGGTGCGGTGCTGCGCGACCATCCATTCCAGACGCAATCGCGCGCCAAGGTCCCCATGGCGGAGCTTCTTGACACGGTATCCGCCGCAGCGACCCTTCCAGGTGGGCCATCCAAATCTAACGGCGCTGACGCAAGCAATGGTGCTGCGAGCGGGGGTACGATCGAAGTGCTCAAGCCGGAGGTGCGCAAGCGGCTGGATGAAATTGCCGCTCTGACGCACGCGCATATCGCCATCGTAAGCCATGAGAGCCGAGGTGTCGAGTTGGGATACGGTCTAGAGACGGAGAGGAACGTTGAGCTAGTGATCACTGGCTCAGTGGAGAGCATTGAATTGGCGCGGGTGCGGCTTTTGGTTTTCCTCGACGAGCTCGTGAGTACACGCATGGGTTGCAAATACTTAAAAGAGGACACAGCTGACTCTAATCGTACTATGTTTAGAACGGCCTACACTCTGAAGCATGCGAGCTGGACTACAAGCTTCACAATATCATTGGCGGGAGAAAGCGTTGCGTGATCCAGACCATCCAGGAAGAGACGGCCGCCAACATCTACTTCCCGTCCTGTTTCTCGGGCGTTCTCGGACCGTCGGCGAATGGTGATCTGCTCGCGCAACAAAACACGGTGTACATCACCGGAGAGTACTTTAGCGTGCAGCGTGCGCGCGACATGCTCTTCCAAGTCTCGCTGCACAAGAGCAAGTGCATCATCTCGCGCGACACGGCCATTCTGCCGCGCAAGCTTGACTGGCTGCTCACGGAGAGGATGGACGAACTAAAGACGATCGTAACGGACAACGGCACGTTCATCAGTTTCCCGCCCTTGGGCATGCAGTCAAGCTTGATCACCGTCTTTGGGGACAATCGCGTATCCATCGAGCGCACCATCCGCTCCGTCATGGCCCTCGTTTCGCAGTACTACGTCGCTTCCATCTGGCTGATCCCAACAGGCTTTGACGTCTTCATGGCTCAGCAGATGCTCAATGTGGCGCAGGTGACTCCTGCACTCAAGCATATCAGCACCACCTCTGGTGCCGAGCTAGTCTTCAAGTCAAACTGCTTCGAGGTGCACGGCTTGGAGGGCGAAGTCCGATCCGCCGTTGCACAGCTGCTTGACCTGGACCTCGTCAAGCCGTTCAACTTTGAGGTGCGCTTCCAGATCGAGCTTGCCAGCGAGCACCGTGATTTTATCAGCGGCAAGAAAAACGGTAAGATCAACAAGATCATGAAGCAGTGTAATGCTAGGATCAAGTTCGAGACCTTCAACGAGTACAACTTCCTCATCGACGTGTCTGGCAACGACCGCACGAGCGCACTGCAAGGGCTCAGCTTCTTGCAGGAGGAGCTGCCTGCAGAAATCTCCTTCCACGTTCCAGAGGCGTACCACAAACGCATTATTGGTGTCGGCGGCAAGAACATCCAGCGCATTATGAAAAAGTACGGCGTCTATGTCAAATTCTCGAACGCTGAAGAATTTGCGGCACTGGGCGGCTACTTTGACAACGAGGACAATGTCGTCGCGAGGACGCCAGCGAAGAACGCAATCAATCTGGAGCACCTCAAGCAATCAGTCATGGAGATGGTCAGCCCCAAAGACAAAGACTACACGCTCGAGACGATCCCGATCGCACGTCGTTACCATCGCACACTTTTGGGGGAGAAGGGCGTTTTCTTGCGCGACATTGAGAGCAAGACAAGCACTGCCATCCGCTTCCCGCCGTGCGAAACCGCATCGGACCTTGTATCCATCTTCGGACCCGAATCGCAGCTGCACATCGCGGCGCAGATGCTACTAGAGCACGTCCCATTCGAGGCCGAATTCCGCACTCCGTCGTCACACAACTTGGCGCCAGTTATCAGCTCGCCAGAGTTCTCTGTCTTGCTGGAGCACATCAGGCAGGAGCTTAACATTCGCATCGTCCCTGTGGCACCCCGCCCAGGCAGTGAAGAGGGCATTTTCAAGCTGCGTTTGAACCGGTCAAACTGCGACTACCTGCCGGCGGCGAGAGATCTTCTTGAGGACTTTTTAATCAGCCGCAATGTGAGTCGACCCGAGTGGACGATTGTGTACGTTGGTAGCTGACATGCGATGCCTTACCAGGTCTCGGTCTATGCCACTGCGCTCGAGTCACGGGCACGCTCCGACTCGTTCGCATCTTCCCTTCCGCATTTTGCTACCAAGCTCATTGCGCCAGCTGCCGCTGAGTCTGTCGAGTCCTTCCAGGAGGCGGCTCGCAACCATGAGCGGCGCTTGCGGGCTGCCGCTTCCACACCCGACGTCAAGGCGCTCTTCGATGATCCGCGGCCAACACACCACGTGCACAGCTCAAGTCAGCAGATTCAAAGGCCCGCTTTCAGCAGCTCTTCTGCTCATCCGTCGCCGTACCTTGACCGGGTCACCGGGTTCGGCAGTGAGGTTTGGGGTCCTCCGACACCTATGGTGAGTCTTTCTGCGCATATCAGCTATCGAGGCATAGTTCTAAGCACCACCCATTTTTGTAGACGTCGCAGTCGATCGCACCTACGCCGAATACTGCCGTCGGATCGAACGGCGTGCAATTCCCCCACCACCATCCTTTCAGCAACGCCGAGATGGCCCACCGCAGGGTCCCTTCTAGCGCCAGTTTCAACCAGGTGCGCGCCTCGGACGCTTCGCACTTTGGCTGGCCAAAGCAGGGCAGCGAAGGCGCACAGATGTATGAGGACCGAATCGCGTCGCTCCGCAAGCCTCGCACCTTTAGCAACCGTGCGCAGTCACTGGACATTGGAGCGTTGACGGCGCAACAAGCGCAAGCGGCATCTGTGCTGCGCCCGTACGGTGCTCAGATGATTACCTTTGGAGGCGCGCACGGCGGAAACAATCCTCATCAGTATGGCCACGGGGCACAGCAATCCATCTCCCGACTGCCCCCAGCGTCAACTGGAGTGGGCATTCCAGCTTCCGACACGATGGTGAGTACTTCCCAACGAAACAACCAGGAATCACACAAGTAGGCTGACACACAACACTTGTTGGATTTCTTCAGGCTGAGGTCTCTCGAGTACTCTCGAGCTGGAGCTTGGAGCGCTAATGCGACCTTCCAGCCTCATACGACGACACTCTGCAAAACAGACTTCCCGGAAACCACATACACGTCTCTCCCCTGCAGCATACTGTGACACCAAATACGCATACAAGCTGTCTCGCAAAGACACATTCACATCTCACACATCACGGACGATGATGTTTCTGACATCGATATCGAATTGCCCTTTGCATCGACCCGCCGAATGACCCTGAACGCAAACACGTACAATGCAACACACATTGGCCTTTTTTCCGTCAGGCACGGGAGGGTCGCGGGCGCTTTGCACGTCTCCCTCACCCGTCCCCCATCATATCACTAGCATCACGGAATCCAATTATATGGAGCCCATCAAAAGATTTCTTTTAGAGCTTCAAATGAATTCCTTTTATGCACCCAGGCGTGTCCGCTCGCTACCATTTGGGTTCTTCCATACGCATGCTATCAGATTTCGTACAAGTACTAAGTAGGCTAAAGGGTTGCATTTCTCTTCCGTGCTCCATACTGGACATGCGCTCAGCAGGGTCTGGACGTTGGTGGAGGTGAACGTGAGCGTCGCAGCGGACCCGGACCATTAAAAGACATGAGAATGAAAGGGGGACGGAAAGATATTATTTGTTGAGCTCCGCGATCCGCTGCTTCAGCCTGCGCCTGCGTCTGGCCGCTCTTTGCGTTCAGTGCACATCTCCTCGCTTGACAGAAAGGCGCAGAGCCAGAGAGACGGCGCGCTGAAACAGCAAGCTCGCCGCGTAATGACGCGCGCGTGGACTGTCCGAAAGGGGGAAAGGGGGAAATACGTTGCGATGCGCTGTCGTACGAGTTTGCCGTGTAAAGGCTGGAATGGATGGATGGACGAGTCGCGACAAGAACAGGTAGGACGGTGGAAACTTGCATCTATAATGTTGCGCGAGTGACGAAGTGCTACTTTCAGATCAACAAAAGGCGCCTTCGATTCCAATCCATCCATCAATCCTCAACGCCGAGAAAAGCGGAGAGAGGAGTGTAATGTGCCCCGTCATAAATCTTGGAGAAATCAGACTGGAACAGATCCGGCGTGCCGAACGCGTGCTCGTGCTCCGATGGCGCACCAGGCGTCAGCGCCGCCGCCGTGAACGCGTGATGTTGGTGGTGCTGCTGCTGCTTGTGGCTGAGCCCCTTGAGCGCGTGCTGGACATGAATCGACGGGCCGTCGGCCGCGACGTGGGCGTCGGCGTACTTCAACAGCTGATCAACATCATCTGGCGTGCTAAACGCCGCGCTCGCGTCGCCTTCGTGCAGTGAGAACGCCGTCGTGGCCGGTGAGAGAGGGAGCATGCTGCCAGTGCCACCGCTACCGCTGAACGAAGCAAAGCGTATGCCGTACGCGTCGTCGCCCCACTCGCCGCTTTCGGACAGCGAGCTGGGTGTGAGCGGCGAGCTAGCATTGCCCTGGCTGCTGGTCGCCGCCGACTCGCGTATGGCGTGGTGGTAGACGTACTCGAGGCTCGGCGTCGGTGAGCGCAGAAGCTGGTCGACGGGTACCGCCGCGGCAGCATTGACGCCGACGTCGAGCGGCGCGCCGGCGAACCACAGCGGCTGGTCCGTGACGGGATCGCGCGCGAAGAGCGCGCGCGCCTCGACGGAGATGCTATCGAAAAACGCTTCCGAGCCGTGCATGGCTGACATGACGCTGGCATCGAGTCCGAGCCCGTCGACGGCAACGGCACCGGGTCCTGCACTGTTGCTTGGCATGGCCGGAGCTGCAGCTGCTGCATAAACGTCTGACGCCGACAGACCCGAGACGCCGAGGGTGCCGGTGGCGGATGGCGGATGGCCGTGCACGTGCACGTGGGGATGACCCGGAAGTGAAGCGGCGCTGTTGATGAGTCCGGCGCGACTTGCAGCGTCGCGAAGATGCGCGAGAAGCTGCACGTCGGCCGAAGGGCCGAGCGAGTGCGCAAGCTGGCGCAGGTCGATGCCCATACCCTGCGGGCCGGTCAGTAGCGCCTCAACGTGCCCGGCAGCTTGCGGGCCGATGCGATGCGCCAGCTGGCCGGCGAGGTCGCGGTAAATCTTCGCATGCGCCGCCGGCGTGTCGGCATGGTGCAGCTGCTGCTGCTGCGCTTGAAGCCCGTGCACAACGTCCATACCGCCGCTACTGAGGTGCGGCATCTGCATCTGCTGCTGCTGCATCTGCAGCTCCCTAGCGCGCTTCGCTTCGCGGCGCTCACGCTCTCGTTCGCGCTTGCGCTTGCGGCTGGTCGAGTCGCCGTTCTCCTCGCCCGAAGCAGCGGCGCCAGCAGCGGCGCCATGCCCGCTGGCAACCTTGAACAAGTCCGGGAACTCGTGCTCGCCGTTGCCGCCGCCGGCGGCGACGGCGCCGGGTTTCTTTACATCCTCCTCGCGGCAAAGCAAGCCGGGCCCTTTGGCAGGCGGCACGCCAGGCTTTCTGGACGAGGCGAGGAAGGGCGAGTCGAAGCGCGGTGGCGCGGGCATGGGCTTGTCGAACAGAACCATGGGCATCTCGGTCTTGCGCACCTCCTCGGGCACGCAGCTGTTCCAGCTCTTGATCTTGTTGAATATGCGCTGCTGCTCGTTATACCTGCTCTCCGTCACGTACGGCTCGGTGCTGCTGCGGCTGGCGCCGCTGCTCTTGTCGCTCCGTGGCCGAGGCTCCGGTACGGGCCGCCCGCGGATGTAGCGCGTATAGAACATGACGCACGTCTTCTCGAGCACATCCTGGATCCTGTGGTCCACCATGATCCCCGTCTTGAACACCTCATTCTCAAAGAACTGGCGTGACGGCGGGTGCACCGTGTCCTCGGGGCGGTAATACCAGCAGACAGTCAGATGGTACTGCCCCGGCTGGTCGTGGCGCTGGAACGCCTTGAAGACCTGACCGATGATCGGCTTGGCCGGTTCTGAGGGATTGATCATGTGGACCCAGTCCCCGGCGCGGAATGTGTGACCCTTGAAGACGGCGTGCTCGTAGAGGACCTTGTCGCGCGCGCTGATGCGCGACGCCAGCACCGCCTGCGCCGTCGTCGACGGCAGCAGCTCGGCGCCCATGCCCTCGCCGAACCCGGGTGGGGGCTGCGTCGCGTAGCCGGGGCCGACTGGGACGGTGCAGAAGAAAGTACGGTCGTCCATGCCGGCGCTAGCGACGGCATCGATGTGCGCCTCGACTTCGGCCAGGTTGGAGCCTTTGCGCCACGTGACGAGCTCCTGGTAGAAGCGCTGCAACACGAGCATCTCGCCGTAGATGTCCGTACGAGCGTCGAAGAGGGAGCGAACATTTTCAAATAGCTGCATCATGTCTTGCTCGAACGCCGCGCCGTCGGCGTATTCGCGCGCTTTGACGCGCGTCTCGATGCTCGACAACGATATCGGTCGCTCGATCTGTGAGAAGAAAAAACGGCCACCAGGTCAGCCACCCGCCGCGCAACAAAAGAGCGCATGCACTTTGTCGTCCCTCCTCACCTTTTGGTAATACTCTGGATCCGCCTGGCGATCCGGGCAAAACTCCAGGACAGAGCTGATCTGCTTCCACAGACTGCCCGATTCTTCGGATTTGTAGCGGTACGCTCTGAGCTTGTCAAGGAGCAGACCAAACACGCGCTCCGCTACGTCTGCCTCGCTCATGCAACCATCATTCCGGCTGGTGCTGCTTCCTGTGGCCGCGATTTCCTCCTTCTTGCGCCCCCTACCACGCTTGCTGCCCGGTGGTGTCAACGACACTACTGCTGCTGCTGCGGGTGGCACATCATCCGTTGCGGTTGTTGATGCCAAAGATGGCGGCGGCGGCGGTGGTGGGAGAACCACCCACCCTTGATCTTCTGGGTCCGGGACGCGCGCCTCAACGGCCGGGGGCGCACCAATGCCGCTCCCGCTGCTGGTCACAGGCAATGCGACGCCGCCCGCACCAACCGGCGTACTGGTGCCGTTTGATGTAGGCGCAGTTGCAGATGCATGTGCTGCGGTGGCCTGCAGTGCTTCCGCTGCTGCTGATGGTGCTGCGGCTACGTTCATTGAAGGGCTCTGCGGGGACTGCACTGGCTGTGCAGCGTCAGCCGCGGGCATGCTTTCTTTTCCTGCTTTCACACCCGCTAGCTGTGACTGCCCCTCGTCCTGCTGCTGCGGCCGCTGAACAGCTTTGGTGCTGCGCTTGTTGCCGGGCGGCGACCTGGAGCCGCGCGTGCTGGCCATGGTGCTATGGCGATCTCGGGCAGCTAAGTGGAGTGGAAGGGGTGAAAGAAGCGAGATTAAGCGGCAGCTCTGCCCAGTGTCTCGCAGCTGGGTTTGATGTGCACTGGCGTATGGCCGCTGGTTGGGCCGATGGAATAAGATGCGGCTGGACGATGAACAGAACCGTGATAGACGCGTTCACCGACCAACCCCCTATGTCTTGGAAATCCAAAGTTTTTTCACTGTGACGGGTGAAAAAGCTAGGTCAGAGAAACTGGCCGCGCGCAATCTCCCTCTCTGCACTCTGCGAAAAGAGACGCTGAGAGCAGCCGACGGACGGATGCAGCCGGATGTTTGCTCTCCTCACAATCCTCACAAGTAGCAGACGACGCGTTGGGTCCGAGCTTTGGAGTCGATCTCTAGATGTGCCTAGCTCAGAACCGCGGTAGAAATCAATCCCGCGTGGCAATTACGTTTGGAAGAAACGGCGAAAAGCGTGTGGCGGGTGGGTCTATGCCAGAGGGGGGGCAGGAGGGAAGATGCGTAGTGGAGTGTTAATCTTCCGGCAGTCGTTTCCGCTGACGGATGGCGGGTAGAATGCGTTGCTACGGTCGCCGTGTGTAGATGTGTGTAGATGAGGTGCGTCCGATCAATCGTTATGCGTTGCGTTGCGTCACAGAGAACTGGCGGTGTGGGATCTGGGATCTGTTTGTACAGAGGGGCGTTGGCGTCTGGCCGAGCGGCTGATGAATCAGCAACCACCTCGTGTGGATGATTACAGACCCGCGCGGTCGAGACTTTTGGCTCTCGCTCTTTGCCCTTTCCAAGGCCCAGGGGAGGTGGTGGGCTGAACTCAGCTGAGAGGCAGAGAGCACGCGCCGGCCGCTCCAGGGAGCAGCAGACCGAGAAGGCGGGGCTTTGGAGGGGATTCGGTTTGGACGAGGTGAAAAGGACCCGGCTGGCCACAGAAGGCGGGCAAGACAGAGGAGAGGGCCGTGCTCAATCTGATCAACAGGCGTGGAGGCGTGCAGGCTATGTCGGATGGTCGTCAGGTCAGAAGCACCGAAAGCGAAAGTGTTGCGTTGCCGTTACGGGGAGGGTGAGTGTGTGTGATGCACTGCATACACACAACATGCTCCGGACAGCCCAAGCTGTTGCTGCTGTTGCTGTTGGTCTTGCTGATGCAGGTGGATGTAACAACCAACGTGAGCACGACCGCGAATGTTGCCGTTCGTATCGTATCGTAACTCAAACCCATCCAAGAACAGGCAAATAGAAAGAGGGCGGGCGGACGATTCTCCATCCACCCACGACACAGTGCGGGTAATGTTGCGCTTGTGCCACCAGCAGGCTCATCTCGGAGCGAGTTCGCACCACTCTCCGTTCGCCTGCCGCACTACTGCGCACTCAGGGGGGGGCAGTCGCACTCACCCACACCCAACACCGCACGCCACCATTCGAAAGGTGCAAGCCGTCGCATCGAAGCACTCATCACAAGTCGAGTAAGAAACCCCCGAACAACCCCAAAAAGCCCAGGAAAGGGCAAGTCCAAAACGGGTTCGCCCGCAACAACAACATTCACAGGCGAAAAGAAGGAGAGCGTGGGAACGAATGTATGTACACACCCAACAGACTGGCCTGGCACGGCTTTTTGTATCGGCAAGGTCACAGAAAACACTGCAGCAAGAGCGGAGTGTGGAGCAATCTGACTGGGTAGCTGGCTGGCTCGTGCGAAAATGCACTACAAACCCCATATCATACTTGCGTGCTGCCTCGCAATGCTGCCCTCATGCCGTGGGAAGGTGTTGTTGTTCTTTGTCCAGCTGCCCACTAGAGCCCCATGAATCTCACTCAGCACGCTAGCGAGGGTGAAAAGGCACGACAGGCTATCATGCGAGGATGCTGATGATGAAAATTGAACACACCACACCACACACAGAGGCACCCGCACGATAAGCCAGGCGGGGCCGCAACCCATTGGTTCAAGGCAATGGCGAGGTGACGTAGCGTGCAGACTGGGAACTGGAGCGGAACAGGACAGGGATCCGAACAGTCGACGCACCCTATAACCGTCCTCATTAATGACAAAAGTGCTTGCTTCTGGGCTCACGACAAGCGTGTAGAGTAGGAGGAACCTGCCAATTGCATTGCACAGAGGCGCCGATGACAGCAAAAAAGGGCCACTAACCTACCGAACGAAAAGAAAATCATCATCATCGGCGCGTCGCCCACGTTCAACGGGCGGACGCATGCGACTGGCGACGTGCAAGGGCGACCACTGAGCTGCATGTTCCCCATGTCCAACACGCGAGACGTCCGCATCGCTGATCAGTCGTCATGCGCAGCATACCCCATCCGCCGCGCAATCACCACAGCAGCGAAACCCATCACGAGGCCCGACTGAAAACGCCTCTGCTACAGGTCGCCTTTGCATACTGTGGAGAGAGATGCATTTTGACCCTTTATTTGCGTTTGCATTCCCCGAGACGCAATCGCGTTGGCAAGCGACCTGGGGCCGAGCTATGTATCCTAGATCCCACGGGTGCGTCGAACACCTCTTTGATCGCGCAATGACGACTCGCGTTTCGTCGGATCGGGTACTCCTCTACTCTACACGTAATTTACCGGTGGGCAACGAAATTGATAGAACTCTGATAGCACGGTCCTCGCTTTCTCTCTCGTACATAAAAGAAACGCTTCTCGTTGAGATGGAGGAGGAATCGATGATGTGCGCCAGCACTCGGCACGAGCTACATATAAGCGCCGTCACCCTCATCTTGCTCTTTGGCGAGACGCCGCTCGACTCGCGTCGATTTGTGGCGGGAGGCTGACGTGACGAAATGAGCGGAACAGGGCGAGGCGAAAGGAACATGTCGTGTCGGTTCGGATGTTCGCTGCTGCTGCTGACAAAGATGGTGGTGATGGAGATGATATAGTGCACAATGCCCATGGTCGAAGGCAAAAAGGAGCGCAACGCGACATGGTTGCGACCCTGCAAGCAACCGCCTACAAGTCCGCCGAGCTCTCGCTGGCGTACAGCGTCTGCTTGCCACTGTCCAATGCGGCAAACGGCGTCGAGCGCGGCAGGAAGCCGGCCGGCAATGCGAGCGGTGCAACTTCAGGACTAGATTCGCCGGCGTCTAGGCCGATGCCAAAGCCGTTGGTCGAAAGGCCGCTGCTGGGCAGAATCATGCCCAAATCGGCCGTGAAGTCGGGAGCAGCCCCACTACGGCCATTACTGCTTTTGCCCTTGCCGCGTCGGCCGTTGGACATGCCGCCGCCGGGCTGCATCGTTCCTTCGGGGCCCTCTCCGTGCTTAGGCACATACTCCGGGTCGACGGTGGCGCAGTCCATGTTCTCCAGCAGGATCTTGATGAACTGCTGCTCCCAGTACGCGTTGCGCCAGGCGACCTGCAGCTGGTCCGAGGCCATGCGGAAGAAGTTGGGCGCAAAGATGAGCGAGAGCGAATCAACGGTCACTGAAGCGAAGAAAGAGAGAGAGAGATGTTCCCTGTCAACCTGAAGCCGGTGACACTCTCCAAACAAGATGCGTTCGCACTCACACTGTGTCGCACGCAGCGCTGATGGGCGACAAAACATCTGCAAAAACGAGATGACAAAGAGCACGACGCGGCGATGGAGCATGGGCAGCTGCGCCACAAGCTCGATGCAATTCTCTGAGGATTGCGCGGCGGCGGCGTCGACGCACGCGTTATACATCGCCTGCGGAATCAGGGGCTCCTCCAGCTCGCGCAACCACAGCTTGAACACCGACGCAGGGACCGTGACATCCGAGTTATCGTGGCCGAGCAGGCCGTTGAGGCTGTAGTGGCCACGCTCGATGCGTACACGCAGCTCGATGACTTGGTCCGGGGAGCCCGAGATGCGGAAGATGCCACGCGTCTTGAGCGCGTCAAGCGCAAGCATTGCGTCCGTCAAGAATGTCAGAACGATGGGGACCTGCGCGTTCGGATACGCCCGCTCCTGCATCTGCATCGCCTTCTCCACCGCGATGCCAAACACGCCCGGATTGAACGGGTTCTCCAGCGCGCACTGGATCTCGATCAGCGACGGCGCCTTGCCCCTCGGCCCGCGCTTCTGGATGGCTTCCAGCCGCCCGAGACAGTACTCGGCCACGGGGCCGATCGTCGGGGCGTCGATCCGCTGCGCGATCCAGGATGCGAGGTACGAGTGCAAATCACGCGACGGCGGAAATGCCGAAGACAGCAGGACGCAGAGGAACTGCCACCCGCGGAAGGTGGACTCTGTATCTGGGTTGTCTGTGAGCTGTTTCATCAGCTGCACGAACTGGGCGAAACAAAAGACAAAAGCAGGACGATGAGCTGCTTCTGGCTCCAAACGGCACTGCACAGCCTTGCGGGAGGAGCTCACTCACGATCTCATCGCGCAGCGGACTATTGACGATGGCGACGTCCAGGGCCCATCGTATCTCCTCGAGCACCGTCGGCGGGCTGTCCTTCGCGCCGCTGTTGCCCACCAACTTCTTGTGACGCTCGGTGAACTCCTGCGCGGACATGGTCTGGCTCGGAGCCTGCAGCGGCGGCGGCACGACGGCATGCACACACGTGGGGCGATCGCCGCACGCGCGCTGGATCACCTTGAAGATCGTGATGGCGTCGCGCTGGTACGAGGAGCCACCGCTGCTGCTGCTGCGCGGCAAGTTGAGCATCGGCGCCGAGATGGGCTCCTTCTGCCACTTGAGCATGCGGTCGACGGGCATCTTGCGGCGGAAGAAGCCAGTGCGGTGCTGGGAGAAGTTCTCGACGGCAAAGTCGGACATGTCAAAGACGCGCCGGCCGCCGAGCTCGTCGATCAGCTCGGGCGGTATCCGCGGCTGCTGCGGCGAACTCTCGACCGCCTCGAAGCGGATGGGACCATCACCGCCGGGCGACGAGCCGGTCGTCCTGCCCGGCTGGTTGCGCAGCATCTCCTCGGGCGAGCGCAAGGGCAGCGAGATGGCCAAATCGGACGAAGCAGAAGGAGACGATGACATCTGCTGCTGGTGCTGCTTATCCGGGGACATGGCCCGTTTGGACGAGGAGATATTGGACAGCGATGCGGTGAGCCCCCTTTGGATCGCGAGGCGTGCCGACTGGCGTCTATTTCTACCCCCCACGGTGGAGCCCATCTCTTTCGCCTCATCGAGTTGCTCGTCACCGTACGCTTCAGGAATCGGCTGTGTGGCCAAGTCGCCGAGCTGGCGCCGCCGCGGCGGCGTCCGTCCGTCCTGTGGCGGCGGCGACGAAGTCCCATCGTAGGCGCCGCCACTGCCAACGTGCTCATCCTGGAACGCCATCGTGCTGACGCGACTGCGTAGAGCTCGGGGCGAAGCAGACTCCATAGCATCTGCGATCAGCTGCGACTTGCGCAGCTGGCGCTCGTTTGCGTCAAATGAGAGCACCTGCTCGATGCTTGGACTGGTGACCGGTGGGGGCGGCTGCTGCTGCCGGCTCTTACGCTTCTTCGGCGTTTCTGTCAGAGAAGCAGGGACGCCGGGGGCGCCGACTTTGGCCGGCAAGCCCAGCTCCGAAGTGGGCACAGCGAGAGCGGAGAGTGTTTCGACGCCAAAGTTTTGCCGCGAAAACCGCTTTCCACCGGCAGATTCCTGGGCGTTGCTCGATTCGAATGAGAGTCAGAGAAATAACTCGCTGTGCGCTGCATACGCTCATGGCTCACCTGAATGGCAGTCATAGGAATGACGAGTCCGCGCGGCCGCTGCCACTGCGTCTTGTGCGTGGTTGTATGATAATAGTACGGAATCCCACGCAACGAGTCGAATAGTTCCCACCATTGGCCCTCCGGATCGGGCGGGAGGACAAACGTGCCCGCAGGCACTTCCCACCTGCACTCGCCCGTGTGCGGGTTCGCAAAAAATGACATAGAACTTTGCGGGTCCGTGATGATCGTCCAGAAGAATTGGCCCCACTGATTCAAAGCCAGGACGGACGCGGTGAGCATATGCATTTCTTGAGGCTTGTGCGCCGAGCGGGAAACTCACCTGCATCGGCTCCTGGCCGGAGGCAGCCGGTCGTTTCGCTCTCTCGTCCGCTGCACTGCGCATGCCGTCGACGTGTGGCACGAGATGATTGTCTCGAACGCCAAATCCGCCGAGCTGCGGAGGTAGAACGCGAGTTCAAAATCATTCAGTACGTGCGTGCGTGATGTCTCGCAGAAGTGCTTCGCGTGCACGATCTTCCCTCACTTTTGGGGCGGTCATCGCTGTTTCCAGATGCGAAAGGTCGCCGTCCGCCTCCTTTCCGCTGAGATTGGTGTTTTCCGCGTCTTCTATGAACGACCTGCCGACCGAATCCCTTCCACTAGCGCCGCCCAAGGCGCCGCCGTGGGTGTGCTCCGTGATGCGCGTGCGCGTCGAGCGCGGGGACGTATTCGCTTCGAAGAAGGCCGTGCCGTTCGTGGAGGACGGGTGCATGCGCGTGGTCGCGAAGCTCTCCCTCGCAGAGCCGTTCACGTGCTGTTGGCGCGTGGGCGAGTCGACTTCACGCGGGGTCACGGCACCGTCACCAGCGCCAGCACCAGCACGGCCATCTTGCCGCCACATGGCGCCAGCTCCACGCGTCGCGCCTCGTCCAAAAGTCGGGGGCGGCGTCTGCGAGCTGTTGCGCACGGAGGCGCCGTAGTCGATCAGCTGACGCGCCATCTCGGCGCTAATGTCTCCCAGCGAGTCTGGGAAGAGGACGCCATTCTGTCGGATACTGTCGACCGACGGAGCCATGGTCGTGTGCTTTTCTTTCACGCGTGGTTGTCTATATCAAAATGTGGGAAGATCGCAGTGGATATGACCTTGCTTGGATAGGGCGGTTATAGGTCCACCTCAGAGCCGGACTGGGGTGAATGTTGCCCCTGGAAAGCCTGCCGACCTGGAGGTTACACTGCAACCCATCTGCGACGCACGAGGTAAGGACGAGACTGGCGCGCCCCGGTGCATCGGCGGCAATATCGCACGGTGCCCCACGTCAAGCCAGGTGCAAACAGCGGCTGCTGTTGCTGTTGCTGCTGCTGGTAGTGGTAGTGGTCAAGTTTCAAGCGTTGGAGAAAGAGAATGGCTCCCTCCCCCTTCATTCCTCAAGCATCGTCTCCGTCTGTGACAAAAGTTGAGTGGCGTGAACACTGAGCGGGTGAGAGCGTGGCCGCGCACCCTCCTACCTCTGCCCCAGTGCCTGAAATAGTAAAAGGAGATATGCGACAGAATTAAATCTCCTCAATCCTCCCATCAATCCGATCGGCAATGGTCCCCCCACACTCCACAGTTGAGCACGCCACACCCCAGAGCCCAGAACCCAGAAGCGCACCAATCAAGCAGCTTCTCAGTCCTCACTTGATCGAGATGAGAGCTGCAATCTGATTTCGATGCAGCTCCGCGACCGGACCCGTTGCAGGCGGAGCTACGTCTGAGCACACGGCCATATATTACGCACCCAGCCCCACAGGCCTTCTCCGTGGACGCTCACTGAAACATGACAACGGCTGGCGAGAAAAGCGAAGGGCAGCGAGCCGCCAGCACCACACAATGCAATGGGGCTGCTATCGAATCATATTCTTAATAAACTACAGTTCTGATTACACGTGCGAGAAAAAAAAAACACCCCGAAAGTGCAGCGACATCGCAAGCGAAGAATGGTGGGTGGGTCCGGGTGAATGCATATGTGCAAATTGAAAAGCCGATAATGTGTGAATGCAGCTGCGCGCGCCAGGAGGGAGGCCGATGGAACTCGTTCGGATAGTCGTTCAGATGGGGCAGGTGAGGATGCGTGAATAGATGTTGGATGGAGAGTATTGTTTTGTGGGTGCCAGGGTTCGCGTATCTTGGCAATCACTTTTTCGTAGCCGATTTGGACGACTTGCGCCTAGTGCGCCTCGAAGACTTCGGCTTCCTTGGCGGCTTGGGGGCTTGCCCGCTGCCAATGCCACTCGATGTGCCTTCACCGTCAGCCTCGCCTTCAGCAGGAGTGCGGTTCCCACTGCTCCTGCGGCTTCCATTGCCACTTCCACTGCCGCTTCCGCTCCCACTGCCGTTGCCACTGCCAGTCCCACTGTTCTCCCCTGCACTGCCGCTGCCGCTACGACCGCCAGACGTCTGCGAGGGCGTCGTGAACGACGTACTCCGCGTGACCGAGCTGGTGCCAAAGCCGTCGAGAAGGCTGTCCACTGGTGTGTTCCTGCCGGCGCTGGACGACGACGCGCGCGTCGCAGACGGCGGCAGGAGACCCTCATGGTTCCATGGAAGCTTGATGGGCGAGCGCGTTGGCTCATTTGAGCCGCTGGCAACTTTGAAGGGATGCGGGTACATCATATCCTTCATCGCTGCATCGCTCAGGCGCGGTGAGTGGGGTGTGCGCGTCGTGGTGCTGCTGCCAGCGCCGCCTGTTTGCTGCTGTGGCTTGGATGCCCGACGCTGATGCGCCGCGCGGACTTGCTGCTTCAAGCGCTTGTTGATATTGCGCAGCTGATGGAGCTCGTAGCACCAACTTGAAGAGCGGTATGGCGATAGCTCCGCAAAGACCGACGTGTCCGACGCATCGTTCGGGTCGCCTTCTTTGGGTGGCGACGAGTACACGATGTTGGGCTGAAGCGACAGGTTCGGCGGGGCGGGGCGTGTCTGCACCCAGACCGATTCATGGTTCCGTTCCGTCCGAATGCTGGAGGGGTAAAAGGTGGACAAGACAGGGATGCGATTGGCCATGCTGTCCAGCAGGGAGTGCAAGATGAGAGTCGTGGATGGCGTGCGAAGCGACTGATACAGCGCCGACAGCGACTCCTGCTCGCAGAGCTCCTTAAATGTCTTGCCTGCCATCTGGTGCGCCGTGATACCTAGCATGTTGACCACGGGTGCAGAGACATTGAGGAACAGACCATCTAGGGAAACCTTGAACCAGAAACCAGGCTCATTAGAGGCAGCAACGGCTGTCATGACGCTGTTCGCTAGGTGGTAGAACGGTCGAGGGCGACCGCTGGAGACGACCACCTTGCGGCCTTTGCCCTGCTCGAGATGCAGCTTCCCAACGCTCTCAATCCACTGGTAGGACGAACTCTTGGTGCGCATGCGGAAGAGCAAGTTGACCGCTGGACCGGTGTCGCGCATAGGCTGATTTCGATTCCGCGGGCTGGCATTGTAGCTGGCACGCGAGGCACGAGCTGCCGCAGAGATGTTGGCGTTGCTCGTCGAGTCCTTTAACTCCCTGAACACGGGTACGACGTCGCTGGGATGGATGAAGTCGCTGATAGATTTTCCGATCAGCTCTGACGGTTTGAAGCCCAAAATACGGTCCGACGACGGTGAGACGTAGAGAAAAGTGCCCTTGAGCGAAAGAACATAGATGAGATCGTGCGAATTATCCAGCAACAACCGTGCCCAGTGCTTCGTGTCGTTGTGACCGCCGTCGATGGCCTCGGCGATGGACTGTGCATTGCTGAGGCGGCGCTGCGCGTCTTCCTGCGCAGAGGTCAAGGACTCGACGGTCGTAATCGCGCTGGTGTCCTTGGCTATGGGCTGGCCGCCCGCAATTCTGATGGTGGTAGGGACGCCTGTGGCGACAGAGCTGTAATTGACAAAGTACGAGCCGTCTGGCATCTTCTCAAGGATGGCGCCGGGCTGCTCCACCAGGTCGACCTGGAAGCCAACCAGGTACTTGATCGTGTCCGTGTCATCCCAGGTGATGGGCACAATCGTGACGAGATTGATGAACGGCTGGCCATCTTTTCGGTAGTTGATCAGGCTAGCCTGGCACTCCTTCTTGTTGCCGACGTACTTGCGGATGTGAGCAACCGCCTGGTTGTCCGTCGAAGTCCGCTCAGAGCCCTGCTGAACGATGCCGTCCGGCGACTGCAAGAGACGGCAGTTGCGACCATAGAGCTCGCTCCTGGCGTAGCCAGTGAGACGACAGAACGTGTCCGAGCAGTAGATGAGCGGTTGATCCGGTAGTGTCGCATCCGCTACGGTGAAGGAACACGACAAGTCGACAGGTCCGATCTTGACGCACGGATTGGGACGCGAGGCGACACGCATGAGAGCCTTGAGCATGTCGAAGCCAGACGCAGAGTAGATGCTTTCGAGTGGGATGGTACCAGGAGGCGCTGCGGAAGGCGGCTTCATACCGTGGTCCTGTTGCCGCAGCAGTGTAGACGCCTGGACTTGCACTGGCGCGACGATCTCCGGCTGAGAAGCAGGCAACGAATGAGGCTGATGCTGTGTTCTCAGGAAAGGCAGCTGCTTCGTTTGTTGGGGCCTTGTCTCTTCGGCGCCAGCAGTGCTGCGCTTTTGGTTGCGCCCGCTGACCTGTACATTGTCTGACTCTTTGGCCTTGTTCCCAGCCTTGCTCTGCTCGATGCGGGCCATGCGCCTGCGCTCCTGCAGCGATAACTTCTGCGCCTGCTGAGTGACCTGCATGACGCGAGACGGCACACCTGAGCTTACGGGCACGGCTGACATGCTCGGCATGTCTCGCGTAGGTTTGATGGGTAAGCCAGTCGGTGCAACCGCGCCATCTCCATCGTTGCTGAGGAAGTGAGAGTGGTGCGCGAGGATGCGTGCACGGTACGCCAAGCGCGTGTTGGCCACATTGCTGTCACCGCCCTCGTAAGCGGTAGCATCATTGATCTGTTCTTGGATCTGCGGGTGCACCCCCATAGCTCGGCTGCCGCTGGCTTCCACGCAGCTGGCATCGTTCAAAATCGACGACGGAGCCTGTGTTGGGTCCAAGAGCGTGTCCAACGAATGGGCTTCGCCTGTGATCGTCCCCTGAGCAGGTTGACAGTGAAATGACTGAGACTTACTCTTCGCAAGTAAGTCATTAGTGGTGAAATCAGATGCAAGTGGATCATCGATGGAAGTAGGAGGGACTGGAGCTGCGACAATGGGATCCAACGGTGCAAGTGACTCCCAGGGCATATAAAAAAGGTCGTTGCTGCTGAGCGACATGCCCACTTGGTTCATATCACTGCTGCTCAGGAGAGACACGAGGTCGTTTTGGTTGATCGGCCCACCACTCGCAGCAGTTGCATTAGCATTGCCGTTGCCGTTGCGCCTCGGCGCCGTTCGGTCAGGCTGGCCGCCCGAAGAAGAGTTCAAGAACGCCGAAAAGTCGAAATTCTGATTACCCATCCTGATGATGAGAGTCGTGAGAGAATGGTGAGAGGTGAAGAGAAGTAAAATCGAAGTAGGTGGGTGGACCTCACTAGTTGTGACGCAACGAAACCGGGCGCCTATAGAAGAAAACTCGTGATCGTGAGAAGAGCACTGAATGCTCAAATCGTAGCGTGAGGCTGGTGCGCAGAAACGCGAAGAGAACAGAGGCGGAGAATGGTCCTGAGGTGCTGCGCTTGCTGCACCGCGTAGAAAGTTCACGTCGACCTTGGCGATATCCTGCGTGTCATATCATGCCGACGCGGGTCAGCACGAGCTCAGAGGTGTCGCAGCAGCCCGCATCATCCTGTCCATGCTCCCAGCCCTCCTTCATGCTTTGCCCATCCGGTAAATGCTACCAACAGGACGAGTGAATCTGCTGCAGCCCAAGAATACGCAGCCTCCGATCACCCTGAATGCCTGACGACACCCCAGTCTCGTAACACTCACGGAAGGTCCTAAAGCAATAAACTGGCTAGTTCGTATGCATTTACCCCATTCAAATGCCGTCAAGAAATGCCCCGCGCGCCTGATGCGGGTGTATGCAAAAGGTTGAAGCTCTCAACAGAGAGCCTCAATGTCTGGCAGCAGAAGCGGCCGGCGTTGAGGTCGTCGTGAACGGTTCAAGTGGCAGTGTGGTGCCAATGACGTATTTGCAGGCTTGTTAGAGACAGCCAATAGTGTGCTCGAGGCTCTGCTGTGGTCCGCAGAGGGTGCAGTTGTGTGAAAAGCTGATTGGGGGTGAGATGAGCTTCTCTCTCAACAGAGTATCGAGGTTCGTGCTGTTGAGAATCCTGCCCAGACTTGTACCCTCGAATATCGGCGTGTGAGGCCGCGAGGCATGTCAAGCAGCAGCCGATCTATCCTATGCGGGGCGATATCGGCCGCTGATAAGATCTTGAAGGCTGGATTTTCTGTGGTAGGCCCAGGATGGACGAGGCTGGTGGGAAGGATGTGTGGTTGGGTGACTTCAATGATGGATGCATGTTTCCCCCGCGTCACGCTTCTAGCAGAGTATCATGGAGCCAACACTCACAAAAGTCGGCACTCCTCACTCTCACTTTTTGTCTCGCTTTCCCCCCCTCTTTTCTTGCCCACTCGATCGGTGACGTCTCCGCATATCGCATCCATCTTTTTTCCCTTCGATTAGCATCTTCTCGTGCAGACTCCTCAACCGCGACACAATGCCGATTTTGTTGGCCTCTTGGCCCTGATCCACTGCAGTCCGGTGCAGTGGTAAAGTCGGTAACGCCCGATCCAAGCAAGGGAATGGAACTGGGATAAAATAATTGGCATCGCTTGTACTTACTCCACAGAATGAGGGAGACCAAGTTTGCTCATATACACTGCACGCATTTTCATTTGGCGAATCGCTTCCAGAAGCCATTCGCGAGACCCGTGTGACATGATGCAACTGCAGTTGCTGTCAGCGACTCCCATCGTGCACTACCCACTTACTCGACACATCAATCAGTGCCTGGTACACTTCTCACTCAAAAGCGAAGGTCGCTTCACCTCTCGAGCACGTCAACACCTGCTGGCAGGGAGACAAAGGAAATCACGCTCCGATAGCGAGGGAGAATGAGTCAAGTCCGGCCAGAAGACGGCAAACTTGGTACAATTCAAAATCCGAGGACATCTAAAGATTGCAAATCCACAATGCCGAAGACAACTGTCAAGAATCTGGAGCTCGAGCTCCATGATTTGCGATCGGAGCTCGCAGAACTGAAAAAGACGACACTGAGGGCGACGCCAAGCGTCTCAGAACAAGTGCCCAACTTCGACTCGCAGCAGTTAGAGGTCAGCCAGGACAACGCGCGTCTGCTGCATTTTGGGCTGCCAATTGTGCAGTTCGCTCCATCCCACGACAAGACGCAAGAGGATGCAGGAGCATGGTTGAGTTTGTGTGAGGCCAAGTTCGTGCTCGTGGGTCTGACCCACCTGGACAGCAGTCCGCTGCGGCGGCCAACGATTTCAGGGACGCAGCCACTGGCTGGTACTCTGGTCCCTGAGACTCTCGTCCGGGAAGTCGACCCTGCCCTGGGCCGCCTTCAAAAGCGAGTTCCTGCGTCAGTCCGCCCATTCCAAGAGTACAGCGTGGATCCTTCGAAGACTCCGAGACTTATGTTTCAACGGCGACTATGTTCAGCACGTGGACTTTGTGCAGCAGCTGGTTTGCTGACCCCCGCGGCATGAGCGATCGGATGCAGTCCTGATCAGCGACTTGTTAGCAACTCTCCCGGAAACTCTTCGAGTCATTTACAATACTACAATACATGACGCCAAGCACCCATGCCTAGCCAAAGCCCTCTCCTTCGTCAGAAACCTCGGCGTAGCCGTGACGCAGACAGGCCCTATGATGGCTAGTGATGACATCTATACGCCTCAGCCGAGCCGTCCGGCGAACCCGATTGTCGTTCACACGGTCTCCCAGACGCTGTCGCGTGCAGCAGCCCGCCCAACCCACCGGCGCAAAGTGCGCTGCTGGGACTGCAATGAGGAGAGGCACGAGCGTGGGGATCCGAGCTGCAAGGGTGCCTGGCAAGGCAGCAAGAACTAGGATCGTGAACTGCTGGCTCTCAGCGTCAAGCGGGAGGGCCCGCAGGCACCCATGTGTACGACATCAGCATCACCGGCACCTACCAATTGCAACCCTTCGACGGCTTTGTTCTCTAAAATATCGTCAACCAGAAGCACCTCAAGCTAGCAACGGATAAGTTCAAAGACCAGCACTGGCAGCTAATTGTGCGACGCTTGCGCCGACGCCAGGACACTCATCGCTTTCGTCCAATCGCCGACTGAATGCAATGCTTTGCTGTGGGGGAGTCGTCGGGTGACTCCAACGATCTATGTTCCCCCACATTACCTTCTGGCTGAGTATCGTTGACCCAACAGTCCCTCCCAAGAGTCGTCACTCTCATTCTCGCTTTCTCTCTCTTTCCCCTTCTTTTTGCAGTCTCGATCGGTGACGCCTCGCTAACAACATCCCCCTTTTCTTCTTCGATAGCATCGCTCGTAGACTCTTCAAGAGCCAATCAGCCACTGCCAGCCAGTCAGGCATGAGGCAGGCAGGCGCCAGCGCATGGCCGCCTGGCAGAGTGGCAGGAGGGCAGGCAGGTCATTGTTAGAATTTATGACAGACTCTGGTGCAATATGGGCACGTCCAGCAATGACTCCGCGACCGCATACACACTCCCAGGCGCAGGCAACTGGCCAACCTTGTCCCACTGGCTCACCACACGAGCAAAGTGGGGCGACACCACGGACGAGAGAAAGGTTGACCATTTCCATGATTGGGAGATGTGTCCCCGCGCCTGCCTCTGACTACTTCCACGCCTGGCGCTGATTTGAGTGGGTGGGAGAATGCGAAGGTGTCGGCTGGATTGTGACAGTGCCCCAGTGCCATTAGGACCTGCTCGATCGTCTGAGCAGAAATCAATCTTGCGCTTTTTCTACACATTCACCCAAATCCTGCCACTTTTCCAGGGGGCAACGCAGTCACTGGCCGACTGTGGTCGAACTTGGACCCTTCAACAAATGTACGGATATACACCCACGGAGCTCCGGAAAGGCACCTCGCTGCACAGCACCGGCGAGCGTCTTGCACTCACCCCACTAAACTTTGTATCACAACTCTCGCCAAGGGCGTTTCCTTTTAGTGCTCCATAGTCTATAGCAGAGTCCTGCAACACACGAAGCAAGTCTCCATGATCGAGGACTCGAGGTCTTTTGGCACTGGCGAGTTAAGGACAAGCGACTGATGAATGTTGAATGCATAGTAGACTAGTAGGGACTGGCAACAGGCAAAGAGCAATACAAAATCATATTGCCGGGTTGCTTCAAGGCTTGCTCGCCGGACCTTGGGGCACCAAAAATAATGAAGTCGGCGCGGAACAATGGCGGTTGACGCGACGCGTCAGCTCGTCAGACGCGACGTGTGATGCTGTGAGGCAAAGTTTCCCCCAGACTAATAATATCAACAGGTATGGTCAGAATTCAGATGGTCATTCCTCAGAGTGATGGTGGTTCGAAGTGCAAGCAGCGCTGCGCGCATGCTTGTAGCTGTGTAGCACAGCGTGGGAGACAGAGAGTCCAAAGCATTGGTTCGTTGTACATATGTCCTACAAGAGAGGTATGACGTTGACCTGACTCGCGGTTCTGTGCTAGCTGTGCAATCTGGATGGACGCGGCCCTCATTGATGCGAGAACACCAGCTCGGAAGTTGTGGGTAAAGAGGCACGTGCAAGTGTTGGTGCTGCAAAGCGTCCAGACCGCAAGGAAGCACATTGTTGACCACACTTTACAGTCTCGCCACTACTGGGGGTAATGATAGCAATACACGATGACTAGAGTACAAGATGGGCGAGCGCGTCGCGAGCAAGCCGTTGAGACGCGAGGATCCCTCAGGACTCCCCAGCTGTTTGGCGAGCTAGAAACGTATCAGGTAGGACCCATTGGCGCGCGTCAGATATCGGACCCATTTGACGCTTTGGTCTGTCAAGTTCGAAATGAACACAGCGTGCGATCAGCGTCATTGACAGAAATGGCCCTCGGGGGATGCAAGCCAGCATTTCCGTCCACTCACAACTGCTCTTTTCGAACACCTTGAGATACCGGACAAGAAGCCCTGACGCAGTGAACATGAGCACTTGAAAATCGACCTCGATCGGCGGCCGGCTCCACGCCTTCCCATGCGTAGTGCTGGAGCGCTCCGCTTCCGCCTGCAGCGAGCACTCCGAGGCGCCTTGCATGCGCGGGATTTTCCAAATGATCACATTGTCCGCGGGAACATATTTGGCCTTGCCCAGCGGGACCTGGCACTTGACATTCGTCGTGTTCAGCGGCGTGGGGATCTTGAGGACGATGTTCGTCGCATTCAGCTTGGCGTCAAAACTGGCACGCACGTGCACAGAATATTCCACACGCGATTTTGTCACTTCCTCGACGATAGGATGTACCTTGAATGGCAGGTTCACGTTGCTTGTGCAGCGATATCTGACGCAAAAAACAGCGCATTAGATCAGGTGATCATCCGCAGCGATGTTTCAAACGCTCACCTCATGAGCTCAAATTCTCCGTCAGGAGGGATGAAGCTGATGCTTCGATCTACATCGTACTTGCCGAGTTTTACGCATTGGTGGAATTGGCAGTCGTCTAGCACGATCGCATCCTCGGCCGTCGCTGCCGTTGAGCCCCTGCACGAGGAGGATGTGGTCAGCGCCTTGATAGCCTAAAGATATTGCTCACACGATGGAGCGTACTTCTTCTCGAGCATCAGCTTATCGTTTAGCCCAAACTTGCATTCCGGCATCCCTGACAGATACGCCCGCATTAGGATTTGCCCATCCACATCCGCGCGTAATACCGTCCCTTTGGAGCTCATGAGCAAGTTGACGTTCTCGATAACGTCCACGAACGCTTCGTTCTTGCGATACTTGACATCTGCTCGCCTCCAGCCGACCGCTCCAGTAGCTTGGATGCTAATCTTGGCCGACTCTTCGCGGACGGCCTGCTCAGACTTGACGCTCGTAGTCGTGATGTACATCTTGAGCGTGTCAATCTCGCTGTTTTGCGGGTAGCCAAAATCCAAGATTTCTGCAAATCCAAACGTCTCAACAAGAATCATCGATGCATTATGACAATCATACCGGCCTCTCACCGTCTAAAAGCTCGTAAAGCAGAACAAAATTGTTCTTGACTGCCTCCTCGTCAAATTTGCCAAAATAGGAGCGACCGATCGAGATGACACGATAGCAGAATTCGAACACCAGCGCGACGTTCGCGTTGCACCTGCGATGAGGATGCTGTCAGCGCTCAGATTCAAAGATATTGAAGCGGGAGCGCGCACGAGCTCACTTGGTCACAGCGACCACGTAGACGTTGTCATGCCGCACATGGAAGAAGCTGGTGCTGCCGAGCGTGATAATCGGAGAGCGCACATCTGGATTTGCGATCACTTGGATGCGAAAGATGTCTGATATTGATCGTCTGTAAAGTTGGGGAACGCATCAGCACTTGGTCTTGCGCAAAAAATGCGCTAGCGAAGCACAAACTTGAGGTCGCTACGGAATAGCCTAGAGATCAGCACCTGCTCCCATAGAACCCGCGTCCGTCAGATATGAATGTGGTAATTTCGGAACTTCTTATAAGAACTCGCCTCTCCCTTCTGATTGAATATGAAAAAGGCCTGCAAGTAGAGACCGTTATTAAGCGAGGCGAGCTCTGCTCCGTGGCGCAAGATAAATTCCTCACCGAAATCATGGCGAAGAAGTAGAGGTCGTCGATGGTTCTACAATGTTGGAACGGCCGGTGTTCCAGCAACGGCAAGTCGCAGGCTTGACCGCACCGTTCTGGCCGTTGCTTCCTCGACTCTCATCGAGTCTCAAGACTGTTTTATGTTAGAGAGGGCGAACGGGTTCCGAACGTTGCATGGAGGGTGTGTATGAAGCGGTCATTCCGGCTATCTGAGTGAGAGGTTGGTGGCAGTCACAAGAGACCTGAAGTGGCCCGCGCTGTATCAGGCTTGTTGCTCCTGCCAGCTGCCGGCTGCCGCACAAAGGCGCATAACAGGCGGAACGACGTCAAAGTCGAACCACGAGAAAGGTCGACGAATGAAGAGCAATAGCTGTATGCAAGATGCATACAACCTTCCGCACTTCGCGTACTTGTCCATCGACCTCTTACGGCCTAAGCTTCCTACATTGCCTGTCCGTCGCCCCGATCATTGTTTTTTTCGCAGCCAAGCCGCATACGACGGCGACGACAAAATGGGCGCCGAAGTGATCCAGGCTTGGGGCGATGCGGTCTCGAGCGAAGACTGGACATTCGTGCGAAGCAAGCTGGAGAAGCACGTCGCTGCGATCTGCATGGGCGAAACGCCGGCCGTCTTACCGGCCGAAATTGCCAAGAAGCTGCAGGGAGGAGCAGCGGCTGTATCAGGATTCACAGGGAAGCTGAAGAAGGACGACGTGGAGTTCCTGGTGAGATCGCGCACAACGCCACTCTTTCTTTCGCATAAGGAGGACAATTTCTAACGCATTCGGCCGGGGTGAGCAGATGAAGGAGTTGCTGCTCAGCAAGCAGCAAGCAGAGAAAGTTCTTGCCGAGAACGACGGAGACATGAACAAGGCGCTCAAAGCGCTCCTCAGCTGTTCGCCATCATCTTGAGCAGTCAAACTCATTCCGAAGGCGATTCCCCTCGCGACATGGCAGCCAGTGGTAATTTCCTTTGTCATTTCGTCTCTATCAAACATCAAGATCCCAGCTGGATCGTCACACGTCGTCGCTTTGCACGATATGACGTCTTTCTCTTCAACTTGCAATCGTCCAAATGGTCTGCCTGGCCCAAGCCCGAGCCCAGCACGCCAGCAGTCCTACGCATCGACATACAGGGTCCCGTGTTTCTCGCGCGAAGCGTCCATGATTTTCTGGTCACCGGAGCGCAATGCAGGAAATGGCGTACATCAGCCCAAAACTCCGCCTTCGCCTGCGATTGCAGGCAGCCGCATGGCGCTTACACTCACCTTGAAGCGCTCAAAGAAGAGGAAGAGCAGCGTCGTCTGCGGTTGCAGCCTATCGACAAGGCATGGACGGGCATTTCAGCATTGAGCACAAGTGCCGAAGTGACGCTTTCCGAGACATACCTCAGCCATGCGGGGGTCCAACCACGCATGAAGACTATCACAGGAGTAGAAAGAGGGAGGCTCGTTCAGAAGATGTAATCTGCAAGGTCTGGACTAATCACTCACCCATCGGGCCATCTTTTGCTAGCGAAGTCCGAATAACAGCCATGACGCTGCTATCGGCGCCCTTGGCCGCGTTCTGCACCCTGCTCTTGACGACGTCGACGGGTGTGCACATGGTCGTCGCGAACGTTCCAGCACAGAAGCCCGCGGCGAAGTGCAGGACGGGCCCGTCCTGTAGTCCGGCGCTAGTCATCAATGCAGCCTTGAATGTGTCGTACGAGGCGAGCTGGCAAATGTTGAGCACCATGCTTCGCACGATGTTCGGCGCCAGACCCCTGAAGAGCGTGCTGGCGCCCTCGTCCCTGACGATGCGGATGAGACCATCGATGCAGTTGCGGTAGGCGTAGCGCTCCGCCAGTGGTTTGTTCAGATCCGAGCATGTGCGCACTAAGACGATCTCTGCAGGGTTGCCAATCACACCGGCAACAGCACCGGCCGTGGCGGCGGCGAGGGCTAGTTGCGAGGGCTGTGCCGCCTTGCCGGGCGGCGCGAGTCGCGCTTTCATATCCTCATATACGGCAAAGCGCGTGATGCTGTGCGCATGGGTCGCATCCACAGCAGAAAGTACTTCTTAGCGCCTTGGGGTTGGAATTCACCACCGGCTTATATAGGCAACTCACGAGTAAGTAAACTGTCTTAGAAGAGTAGCAGTCAATCCTTTCCATAGACCAGGGATGCCTTCTTCACTGGCCGTCTTGGCGACCGTTGAGACGAGACCGACTTTCTTTGTGGCGGTCTGTAAGCGGTATTTGCTCTGGTCGAGCGGATGCGTGATGGTCGCAGCGCTGCAGGCCGCCAAGCCGCCCAGGTAAAACGGGTACGGCGCCTTTTTCTTGCCTGGCGGCACAGTAGACGAGGGGCGGGCAGTGGACATGAGTGCGATTGGCTGTATCTCTCAAAGGGGAGAATGCGGCGCGGCTGAAAAGGCTGTATTTCGACTTTTCTTGCCAACTGTTATGCACTGAGTTGATGAAAGACAAGCTTGAGTCGTATGCTTGCAATCTAGGCGAACGCGGTCGAAGCGCTGAATGTCCAAGATGGAGGTTGGAGCAAGGAATGTGGGCGAACGGTGAACGTGTGGCTGGTGGTGGGCGGAGGGGCGCTGCTGTTTGTTGCTGGCTATAGGACGACGATCCGCGCAGGTCTTTCCGGGTCGTATGACCCGTGCAAGATGGCTTGATTTGTTGGTTGAGGATATATCACAGCCACAATCATTACACAGCGGTCATCAAGAAGCATGGATCATCATTTGAGCAACTAGCAAGCCTATGCTATGGAGAGTATTGAGCAGATGTTGGGCGGGTGGATCAACACCTAGTGCTAGTCCCAGGACTCCGGCATATGCTGTTGCATCCAGTAGTACTTGTACTGAGACGACAGCCACCATCTCCCTCTCTCGCCGCCTGCGACTGCCGTGCGAGGAATTGCTCTGTCCGACGTCCACACTTCAGTCTCCTCAGGTCTCATTATATTCAGCGCCTTTGTACTCTGTCGAACAATTGAATATGTCATGTGCCATGACCCAGCCTCGAACTGTACAGCAATTAGTGACGACCTGCCATAGCAATCTATGTCGATCCCAACAAAGGGCCTGGTCATGTGCGGAGCGCGGGAGGACGAGGGCCAAAAGACCAACGCGCATATGCGCAAGCGCGTGCACACTCGACTGCAGGCAGGCTCTGCGACAGGAATCAGGTAAGTGCGGGGTGCAACAGCATTGAGCGTTGTGAGGGTTGAGAGTGGGCCAGTGCCTGGCGCAAGCCAGTCAAATGTCCAGGCAGCTTGGCAGCCGGACAGCCGACAACTCATATGGCGAGCTCAACTCGTGTCATGGGGAATCGGTGCAACTTCTGCTTGTTGAGTGTCGCCAGCAATAGTGCCATCAAACCAAATGCCAGAAGTCATCTAGCACGCAGAAGACCACCACCTCTAACAAATGCCACAGGATCTCCCTCCGATGTGGTCCCTATGTGCGCGTCCATAGACATCTGTGTCAGGTGGATGCCATCTTGAGAAGCGTGATCGGAATGTCGAAAGCATCAGTTCCGTTCGCGGACCCGACGCGAGGCGACGATGCAGCGCGACAACCGGCGACAACCATCGCGGACCAGTCGCGTGCAGCCGGCATTGGCGCCGAGAACATCAATGACTTCCTCGATCGCCAGCCCCCTGCCATTCTCAACCGTCTCTTTGCCAAGCCCGCCAGCTGCCTTGCCATCTTCCGCCTGTTGCCCGTGCTCGCGCGCCAGCTCGTCATGCAGATGCTCTTCATGGACGCGCCGCTCGCTCTCGCCGATTGGAACGCGCAGCTGACCAAGGAGGGTAGGCGTCTGCGAGAACGGACGATGAAGCGCCTCAAGAGCCTCTGCATCATCCGTGAAAGTGGTAGCAACAGCAACAAGCTCCTGCAGATGAATGGCGTCTTCCAGGAGAACATGCGGTGTGCGCTGATCGGCGGAGGAGATCATCGTTCGTTCGGCGTGCTTTCCCATACGGTCGACCAGCACGCCGTGGACATTGCCTTCCTTGACAATCACGCCAAGGCCAAATGGGAGGCTATCTTGCACTTTCTGGTCGGATCAGAAGGCTTCGAGGCGCCACGTGAGCCGGTGCTCTACCTATTGAAACAGTCTGGTCTGATGCAAAAAGGGAACGCATCAGCACCCAGTGTCGCGGGACCAAGCACGTTTTCCGGCACCAACCGAGCCACTTCACTCAAGATTACAGCTCGTGGGTTCCAATTTCTGCTGGAAGACGTCAACACGCAATTATGGGACTTGCTCCTGCAATATCTCGCGCTCGCCGAGCCGCGCGGCATGGACTTGGTCGAAGTCATGTCCTTCCTCTTCATGCTTGGCTCCCTTGAGCTGGGGCGCGACTACTCGACAGAGGAGCTCTCGGAAACGCAACTGCATATGCTGGAAGATTTTCGTGACTATGGCCTGGTGTATCAGCGGGCAGGCAGCAGTCGACGCTTCTACCCTACGCGTCTCGCGACATCTCTCACCTCGAATGCCTCGCCGATTGTGAACAGCATCGACGAAGCGCACGAAGAAAAAGGCTATATCATCCTCGAGACCAACTATCGCGTGTACGCGTACACGTCTAACCCACTGCGCATCGCCGTGCTCAACCTGTTCGTGACGCTTAAGTCGCGCTTCCCCAACCTCGTCATCGGCATCATCACACGTGATAGCATCAAATCCGCGCTGGCGAATGGCATCACCGCCGAGCAGATCATCGCGTACCTCACGCACCATGCGCATCCACAGATGTGGAAGAGCGACACATTGCTCCCCGTCACATGCACTGACCAGATACGACTGTGGGAAAGAGAGAAGAATCGCGTCGCCGCACAGCAGGGCAGCTTGTACACAGACTTCACCAGCTATGCGGATTTCGAGCTGGTCAGGAACTATGCGAGGGAGTCCGGTGTCTTACTGTGGGAGAGCGAGGAGACCAGAAGATTCTTCGTCAGCGCAGAGGGGTGAGTGGCTTTGCTTACGCGACACTATCCCGTCGTGGCCGTGGCCGTGGCTGCCTTGTTGAGTACGAGCCGACGCTGATATTTCCTCCTGCAACTTAGCACTGGTCCAATACGAGACTTTATCAAGCGCCGACTCGTATAAACACGCCTGCATTCACCTTGCCCGCCATGGGACACCCACGCGGGCAATGTGCATTCGTCTTCCTTTCCCTTTGAATGCACCCATCTGTAGCATAGACCTATCCATCGCACGCATAATTTGAACGTCCAACCAGACGAGTAAAGCAACAAAACTGTCTATCAGATTGCTAATACAAAGCAACGAGCGAGTGCAAGTAAGGAGACCAGAAAGGGCCCTGTGAGAGGCCGATTGAGTAACTGGGTTGGGACGAGGAAGCGTGTCGCTTCGACTGCAGTGGGGACCAGCTTGAAGAAATGTCATAAATTGTCCTTTTCGTCTTGTCGAGCAGTCAGCCCGCTGCTCCAGCCTAACCTTCGCATCCTCCCTTCCCTCTACTATGCACTTCGAATGCATTCTGGGCTCTCTGCCTGCCTGCCCGTCACACCCACCCCTCCGCACTATCCCTGCAAAGATGGCAGCAGCGCATGAGCATGTATCTAGCTCTTGTGCAGCTTAAAAGCGACCAGACCGGCGAGCGCAATTGCGTATCCGAGATACTGCGGGCCGGTGACGACGCTGCCGAGGAGGAACATACTGCCAAAGATGAGCAAGATATCCTTGACGACGCCGGCGAGCGTGAGGACGAGCGAGCTAGCAGCTCCGATGAGGAAGACGGAAGCAATGTTCAGGCAGAACGCGCAACTTGCGTTGGTGAGCAGAACGATCGGGCCTACTTTGCCGAGCTGGAGGAATGGCTCCAGGCCTTCGATGATCGGCAGCGCGATGGCGAGCATGGCGGCGCAGACAGGTGCAAAGTAGTACAGCGACACAAGCGGGTCCATCTTCAGGCCTTGGAGGAGGACCTGGATCATGACGAGTCGCGAGGACTCGAAAAGGATCGCAAGGACTTGCAGAATAAAGCCAAACATCTGGAAGTCCAGTTCGCCGTAGGACGCCAGGGCCACGCCGCATGAGATTGCAAAGACGATGCCGAGCAGCGTCGGGTTGGCTTGCTTCAGACCAAAGAAAATTGAAATGAGCAATACTGCGACAGGTGTGAAGGCCTGAAGAACAAAGAAAATCATGAACCGAAAGTCAGCTTCCGAGATGTGAGCATTCGAACAGAAGCAGCGCAGAACATGTCGGACCTGTCACACGCACCTTGACCATCTGAATATATGCGACGGACAGGAAGAGGTAGGCATAGTTAGAGAGTGCAAGCGAGGCCGAGAAGAGGAAGCCGATGGGCAGGATGCTCTTGATCCATCGGTCCTTGGTCATCTCTACGTTTGCAAGGCCATCAAGCAGGTGTGTATACCGCGCGAGCAGCCTGGTGCCAACTGTCGAAAAAGCCATGTGGAAGGTGGTGAGGAAGATAGGGTAGTTGAACCCCAAGCCCTTGTCTTTGAGAATCCACCTGGGGCGAAGTAATGAAGGTTCTCAGTCAGCTACCCTCGCAATTCCTGGGTAACGACGCATGGCAAGCTGTTTGCTACGCACGCATTGTAGATGATGACGCTCATCGACAGCGAGATCCATAGGGCGATGATGACGACCGGGTGAACCTTCGTCTCCTGCTTCTTGTTCAGGCTACCTCCAGGCAAGACGCCGGCGCCTCCATTGTCGCTGCCGTGCGCGACGGACGTCGGCGATCGCAACGAGGCATTGCCGTGTATGTGGTCGTGCTTCTCGTCAACCACATGCGATTGCATGGGCAGCGAAGTGTGCTGCTTGGCCATGATGAGCGTGCGTCAAGTATCACCGCCGAATGGGGCCAATCTTTTCAAATGGTTGGCTGACGGAGAAACAAGCGTGCCCGGGTTGGTCTCAAAGGGATGCAGACATCAAACATTATGGATGGATGTCGATGTTTCGTACAAAGGTTTCTTTGCTTTGCATGACCGACTTGCGACGCCTCTACGTTTGCCATTACCTGCCTGACAACCGCATCCGACAGTGCTCCAATGCTCACCCCTCATCGTCCAGCAGCCCCAGGCTCGACGCAGCTCGTCCAGACATTGAGGTTTGCGATGGAACTTTTGGCGCAAATCGCGCAAACTCGCCTGAAGGCAAAAGTGAGAAGACTGCTCTACCGCCCTTTAACCCTAGCGCCAACGAGAGCGAGAGCCTGCGGCAGCCCACGTCGCTCCTCAAATTCAAAAATGATTTCCGTATGAACAACGCCCGCCGGATTGGCTCTTGTCTGGAGAGTGGAGAGGCGAGAGAGCACTGCGCTCCCAATCTCAGCTCTGTTCCTCCGGCTTCTTCCGCCTTCATGATGAAAGAAGATACAGTGCAGCCCACAATGCAGCCAGCCGTCACGCACGTGCCAGCCAGCAGCCACAGCCGTGCAACAGGCAGAGCTCCATAGCGGCACAGTCGGCGGGCAGTCCACACGCACCACGCGTACGACATTTCACTGGCTCCATGTAATGGTCAAGATGGAATACAGAAGTAGTTCAGCGGGAGAGGGAATGACTCGCATGCATACGGAAGTCGTCATTCTGAATCATCGCCGATCCCAACTACATATATATAGAAATTAGGATCGAACGGAAGGTCGTGCGACCAGGTAGGCGGCAGATCCACATCAGGGATTCTAGGGTCGCTACATCACGATCCTGGTGACGCCCCTGGTCCCATGGGTCACGTCTCTACAAAGCTACGCATTGCAATGCCTTGAAAGTACAGAGAAAGACACTTTGCGGTTTCGAGCAGCCTTTTCGAATAGATAGAAAGAACATCGCAAAGGGAAACTCAGTTCTGCCGGAAGGGAGCGTCTACAGTCCGCGGCTAGCCATCCTGCGCGCATTCACTCGGTCTTCCTGCCACTGCATTGCCCTCTCGAGCTGGACGTGCTCGGCTTCCTGCAGCGCTCGCCGCTTGTGCTCCTGCTCCGACATCCCCTTTCCATCAGTACCGGCAGGCACGAGGCGGAGCAGCTTGATGCCGTGCGAGGGCACATCGAGGTTGCCGATCGAGCCTGTGAATGGCGAGCCACTCAGCTTGCTCAGCTTGGCGGGTACGGTGCCCTGCTTAAAATCGACGCCTGCCCACAGGTCGTATACGTCCCACGACGCCTTGCGCGCGGGCGCATCGTCGACGAAGAAAGTGCTCAAGTCGATGCTCTGCCCCGATGCATCTTGGCTGCCCCAGTTGACGAGTGCGGCGGCGTACGTGCCGTTGACTAGCGAGGAGAACCACAGCTGCATCTCCGTGCCGTTGGTCGAAGTGGTCTCTTCCCAGACCGGGTACGCAGGGGACCCGTTTGCGTCGCCCGAGATGAGGTCGAGGACATGAGTGTTCTTGACGATCGCTCGTGTCGCATTGTCCATGCTAAACAGCTCGTTGCCCAAGATCATCGCACTGCGCATCATGGCCCACATGGAAAAGTGCTAGTGGCGGCATCACAGGTCGAGTCGTCAGCTTCGCACGTCCACAACAAGCAGCACACACGAGCTTCGAAACATACCGTGACATACTCCGTCGTGCTCATGCCTCCATTTCCGACTTCAAGCATATCCAGATCGAGCCAAGCAGACGGGAACGCCTTCTGACCGAGACTCTTGGCAAAGTTGACAATCTTTTTGACCGAGCAGTGGAAACCTTGCAGGTAGCATGTCTGCGTCGTCATGTCGTCACAAGGGCATCTGGCATCTGCACGGTCAAAGTTGTCGTAAATGTCGCCGGATATTCGCCAGCTGTTGGCGATCGTCGGTGCCCAGAGGTAGGAGCTGTTGGAGAGACGCGGATGAGTCAATTGCATCTAAGTAAGCGCTTGAGGACAACAGTCGCGCACTCACCTGTCCTCACCCCACTGGCACAGACTGAAAAGGATTGGCCGACCCGTTTTGTTGAGCGCCATAGTCATCGCATTGTAGCGGTCGTACGAGATCTTTGGTGTTCCAGAACGGCCTGGACAATACAGAAATTTCACGCGTCAATCCAAGAGGCTCCTACGTGTAGCAACCGAGCTGCTGCTCACCTTCGTTGAAGCAATTATCGTACTAATAAGGAGAAGATGTCTTTTCTTCAGTTTCCGTAACCGTAGACAGCTGGGCGCCACGACGGCGAGCCACTCACTTTGAGGTAGTCGAAACCCCAATCCGCAAAAGTCTGCGCATCGATCTCCTCGTGGTCCAAGCTACCGACGTGTCTGCCGCACGTCATGGAGCCAGCGCTGCTGTAGATGCCGGCTTTGAGACCCATCGCATGGATCTCGTCTGTGAGATTTTTGAGCCCGTGTGGGAACTTGGTCGAGTCGACGGTGATGCGCCCCGTGCTTGGGTCACGCGGACCCTGCCAGCAGTCATCGACGACGACGTATTCGTAGCCGGCCTTGTGCAAGCCTTCGTCAATCAGAGCCTTGCCATTTGCAAGGACTGTCGGACAGCATCGTCGAAATGATTGACAAAGCGTCCGTCAGCCAAAGAACAGCACCTTCTAAAGTCGAAGGCGGCTTTCGACGACACTCACTGATGGACGCGTTGATGTTGCAGCCGTACTTATTCCAAGTCTAGTCACGGGGCAGACATGAGCACACTCGAGCGTCAGACAATCTTCTTCCAGGCGGCAAGAATGAAATAGACATGCTCACATTCCAGCCACGCTGAGGCGTCAGCGCAAGACCATTGTCCAGAGCTTGGGCCGGCGCCGAGCCGAGGATGATAGCGGAAGAGACAAGTGAGAGCAAAGCTTGGTAGATCATGGCTGCCGGTGGAAGAGGCAGAGGATGTGACGGACAAGTGAGAAGGCGACGGACTCGTTGCCACGTATTCGCGCCTTTTAACTGATGGGCCTCCAGGGCAACTAAGACTGTACAACGGTACAAAACGCATTAGGTCTGTTCGGAAGAAGGTTCCAACTCTCCCAACCGATCGCCATCTCGCTACAGGCAGCAGGCGGCTTTCTGGTTCCACTGCATGTATAGCTTCATGACGGGCTGTCTCTTGTCGAATGCCGAGAGGAACAAGAAGGAATATGCACATCAATGCTGTCATCTGCCATCACCTATCTGGCAGCGAGCAGCACTCCTCGATGCAGAGAGAACGTAGCCAGGAACCAGGAGCCTGTGCAGGCGAGCAGCCATGAGCGAGATCCTGCGAGAGCTCGTTCTGGTTGAGGCCGTATGTATGTATCCGGATATGACTGCGATGACTTCATCCTCTCACGATATGCGTGGCAAACATGCTGGAACCGAGTGGAGCCCCGGATTTCAGCCAGAGTCGACTTAAGTGCCATTTTTGTGCCTGCAAGTCAACAGTGCATTGCGCAGCAGCATCACGCTAGTGTCTTTGTCGCCAAGAGCGACGCCAGTCGGAAAATGCGCCGAATGTGGCCAATTTGGAGACCGCACCCCTGCTGACTGCGGAGTGCACAGTTCCTGTCGTTGTAGTGAGTAATCTGGAAGAGTGGAAAAAGATTACCTGCTGTCCCTAGTGTTCGTTCATTTGGTTGTCCCCGTCGGCAATCTGCGTTCATCCGGGGGAGGCTAGTCAGGGTGGCCGGTGCAGTGATTTCTTTGCAGTTCCAGTTGTCCGCCTGAAAAGTGGATAACCCTACAACCCACGTCGCGGAGAAATGGCTGGTTGCCCGCATCAGGAAGCGTGCTGTCGTCCGCACGTTTGGCTCAGACCGAAATTGGAACGACTGTAGCCGCGGATAGCCGAACGAACACACCCTCGCGAGTCAAATGTGTTGAGCAGGTCAGTGATTAGCGAAGCAGGCGAAGAGGCGAAAAGAGAGCAGAGCGGCAGCACAGAGCAGCAAGAAGTACGAAATGCGCTAAAATTGTCATTTATTTGCCTGGAAAATAGGCTTTAGGGCGATGCGAATCGGAGTGGCAGCAGGGACGCTGGGAGCATCGTCGAATGGGAGCGCTCCAGGGACAGCACGACGCCAAGATCCGAGGCTGCAACGAGCTCTCCGCGAGCCTTTGCCGATAACAGGGGACGTTGATTGGAGCCTTGCCGGGCTGCAGTAGGCTGTGGCCTGCAGAGCTGAGGCACTGCGCAGCGCGGAAACCCTCCGTCGGCTTTCTACCTGTGCTTATGTGTTCTGATTGTTTGTCTCTGCTTACCATGACCTTTGCGTCTCCCGTGAAATGTAAATCTATGGTGTACGACATCCTCCGACGGCTGACCTCTCCGTCGCGTTTTGCGGACGTTCGGTCGCCAATCGTGCAATTGTGTATAGCATCACTACAGTTTGCGTTGAATGCACAATATACATAGCAGCGTTAGCAAGGCATTGCCATTGTACTGTGTCATAGTCTCAAGAGTCGTGAGTCGTCGAATACAACCAGATCACCAGACCGCGAAACGTTCTCCCGCACGTGCGCATCGCTTCACTTTGCAGGCATGGCAGCGGACGAGGCTTCTAAATAAAGTGACGACAACGTCAGCTGTCGACCCAACAGCGCAGTTGATAGTGGAAGCAAGGCTGCCCTGCTCGTCCTATCGTATGTGAAATATATTTTCATTTAGCATCCTGCTCTGCCTACACGACACGCAGCTTGTCCGCCGCTTTAAAGTCTGGTCTGGTGCCATCCATGCCAACGAGCAACGTGCGCCTGCTCTCGTCGGAGGGGGCGGCAGCAGTGGCGCCGGATCCCGATGCCGAAGAGACTAGCGACTCCCACGCGCTCGTTGCCATTTCCTTGACCCCGACTCTGGTGGTCACCTTCGCCTCAAGCGAACCTTTTCCAGTATATTCGGGCGCTGCGCTGATGGCTTCCTCGCCTTCACCGACGACGCCTGATGGCAAGACGGCAGCGTGGGCAGACATCTTTGGATCCCGCAGCGCATCGTCGAGCATGGCGTCGATCTCCTCGCCGGCCGTCATGCGTCTTCCGCGTCCCAGGGCGTCATCCTGGACCCAGCCGGGTTCAGAGCCGAGCACTTCGTGCACGCGCTCGAGCAGGGTCACGTAATCCGTGTCCGCAGGGTCGGGCTGAAAGTATGGCAGCGCGGTGATGTTCGTCTTGGCGGATCCGCCCAGCTGCAGCCGTAGATCCTCCATCTGGGACTTGATGCTGGCAACGTTGCGCCTGTACAGGTCCTTCAACTCCGTGTAGTTCTTGCCCTTTGTTTCCTCCAAGTTGCTCAGATCAATGCCGGAGCCAACGACCTGCATCCACGTCATGCCTTCCTGCTTCAGCAGCGCGGTCAGCTCGTCCTTGAGCCTGCGTGGGTGTCCGACACCTTCGTAGCCAAAGCTCGTGTACAGCTGTACAGCGTTCGCACCCGCTTTCGCAAAGTCCAGCGCATCCTGTGCAGTGTAGATGCCGCCGCAGCCGATAATTGTCAGCTCAGAGCCAACGCGTTCGCGGATGGCCGTCAGCGCCTTGAGAGATAGAGGCTTGAGTGGCGGCCCGGACAGCCCGCCGGCCTCATGAATATGATTCGTCGAAATGAGCGATGTTGGCCGCTGGATCGTAGTGTTCGACACGATGATGCCATCCACGCCGCTTTCCATCACTGCGTCTGCGACATCTTGTAGCTGCACCTCGTCCAGATCTGGAGCAATTTTAACGAGTAATGGCGTTGTGAGGCCCGGCTTTCCGTCTCGGAGTTTGGTACCCGTGTTTTGAAGCATCTCGTCGCGAGCAAAGACGACCTGCTTGAGCAGGTCCTGCAACACCCCGCGACGCTGCAGTCTCCTCAGCCCGGGGGTGTTCGGCGACGAAACATTGACGACGATCATGTCTGCGTATGGCCCGAGTTTATGTACGCCTTTCACGTAATCAGAGACGTCCTGCTCAGCACTGATTTTGTTCTTGCCAAGGTTGATGGAGAGAAGCTTCCCTTCGCGCAGACTGCGCGGCAAGCCGGCAGCGTCCACGAGGCGAGGTGCCGAGTCAGGGTGGCTCGCCAACAGCTTCTCTACTGTCTGTCGACTACTCCCGCTGCTGATGGACATGTCCGCTACATTCGATTCATGCAGCAGCCAGCGACGGATCCGGTCTCTCAACCGTCCGAGTATGGCAACATGCCCCTCCGAGTTGAATCCAAAGCGATTGATAACTGCATTGTCGGCGACGAGTCGAAAATAGCGCGGCTGTGGATTTCCCGGCTACAATACGACAAGGCCTAGCGGTCAGAGGATTGCCAATCCCTGGACATCCTCCGCTATCGATCGACTTACCTGCGGTTCTGGAGTTACGCTTCCGATCTCCACGATGCCAAAGCCGAGGTCCAAGAGGCCATCGATCGCTTCTGCTTGCTTGTCAAAGCCAGCAGCGAGTCCGATAGGGTTGGAAAGCTTCTTTCCAAAGATCTGCAGGGAGGTGATGCCAGTATCAGTATAAGTGGAAGAATCTGGCTGAGCTCAGGGCGTAGGGCTCACTTCGGCCTTGAGCACATCATCGTCCTCAATCAGATCCCTTGGGGCTATGCCGCTCGCACAGAGGCGAATTGCGAGCTTCTGAGCCGTCTCAGGGTCGGTGGTAGCTTTGAGAAAAGGAATGGTGACCCAACGGTGGATCGCTGACCGCGAGTCGACGTAGTAGGCCGCGAAGAAGACACCGCCGACGACGAGCACGGTGGTGGTCAAAGCAGAGCGAAGCCGAGATGGAGATCCGCGCCTCGTGAAGAGTGTCCGTGACGATGAAGGCGCCGGAAAGTGCTGCAGCTGGATAGTTGGTACCCTCGCCGGTACCCGTCCCAGTGGATGACGCGCTGACAAGACGAGCAGCGGCTGCGCTCGGCTTGGCGCAAACCGTAGAGCGACGGTAGGGTTCCTAAACGCCATGCTGCTGCTATGGCTCTTGCTCCTATTTACACGGGCCTTCTATATGTGCCGTATCGCACGGCGTGACTTTGCAAGCGTGACGTCCGCAACCATATAAGGCCATGTGTCGAGGAGCTGGAGTTGCATACTCGATGTCATTGATGTGAGTGAATTCGTTCGATGCTTGAAAGCTCTCATACCTGTAACCTGTTCCGCCCCGTGGGGCTATGAGTGGCGCGTTCCCGCTGGCGCGCTGATGAGGCGGAAAGAGGCGCACGACAGCAATCAATCCATCCCATACCCCATTCCATGGGTGCACTACACAAAGACGTCTCGAGAAGAGCCAAAAGTAGGTCGGAGGAGTTGCTAATAAAGGCGGAGAGCGCATCTCCCTGGCCATGCATACGCGGGGAGATCGGTTCCCTTCGACTTGCAGAGAGCAGCCGACATCTGCGCCTCGTATTGGACGTCACCCTAGTGCCACAAGCGTGCCGACTTTCACCCTGACGCTCCCGCCCGGCCTTCTTACCTGTAAACGGGCACGGTTCTTGGTACGCGCGGGTAAAGCGGGCACATTTCAGTACACCGGAAGCGGAGCAGAAACCCGCCAAGATCTGGAATACTGGGCCGATTGCCTGAACGATCTTTCTGCTGTTGCAGTGTTCGGCGCTTGACACGCTTGATAGACGAGCCTTCGCCTTGATAACTTCGCGTGTGCGCTAAGGTCTGTCGACAAGATGGCGTCCAGCACGTCGACCTCCACCTCTTTAAGGTATCGGCGCTGGGAGCCGTTGCAACAGATTCTCTACGGCTTTGCGACGCATCCGTTCAGCCCCGAATCCGACATCTCGCTCGACCAGACGCAACTTGCATCAGGTGACGAAGCGGCTGCGGCAAATGAACTCACCGCCCTGCATGCGCACTTGATCGGCCTCGAAGTTGGTGATGAGGTCTATGTCTTTGAGCAGCTCGGCCATGCGGATGTAGAGTGGTACAGGGGTTACATTGTCTCTACGAACCGTCTTCCAACACCAGCGACATCCACAAGGAGTCTGTCTGACTATTCCAACTTCCCGCCGAATGACGCTGGTACGTATGGAGGTGCAGGCGTCGTCGAGGAGCCGCAGGTGTACGTCGGCATGTTTCCTGCACGCAATGTGCATATCCGAGAAGGACTCGACGACGCAGAAATGCGCATGAGCGAGATTTATTACAAGGCAAAGGAACAAGGCATTGTTGGGGCGACTGCGCCGCCCCCTCCTTGGGTCGGGTCGCAGAACAAGCACATGGAAACGCTGCCGGAAGAAGACGAGACGGGCCAAGGTGCGAGTGAGGAAAGGCAGGACCGAATGCCATCTCTCAGCGCAGGGAGTGGCGACGACTCCATCGCAGCACCAAAGGTCGTCTTCAACAGCAATCGACAGTCGCTCATTTTGGGAGATGGAGCGGCTTTCACCAACAGTGACAAACCGCCGCCGCCGCTACCCTCGCTCAAAGCTGGAGATGAGACCAAGAGCGGGTCCATTGAGCCTCTCGTGGACGAAATCGCATGTGCCATCAGGGAGTGGAGCAGTCTCATGTACAATTACATGAGTAGGAAGGACTACGCCTTGTTCCAGATAGTAAGGCAACACATCGAGGTGCTGCATGTGGCCAGGCGTCAACTCCTCGCGCAGACGCTGAGCGTGGAGGAAGTAGGAAAGCTAAGGAGGGAGTGCGTTGCAAGACTCGTCAAAGGCAATCTGGCGCAAGGATTGGATGTTATCGCTAGGCATCCAGGGCGCGGAGGTCTCGTGGACGTCGACTTCATTGGCAGCGACGCTGATGTGCAAAGCTGGATCAGCGGAATCAGGCTCTTGGCACTACAGGCCGCACTTGCTTATGTCGATCAAGAGATGACTGGCTCCGCTGGTGGAACTGGCGTGATCGACATCGCAACAAATACCGCCTTCGGCATTACGGCTCCGACAACCTCATCGTCTGGCATGCTAGCAACGTTGTCATCCTCTGGTGCCATCTCCGCTAGTACGACAACCAAGTCCGGCATCACTGCGCCCTTGAATCGTCCTCGGCAATCTGCACTGCCCGCTCCTCGGCCCCAGCGCAGCTCGCTTGTGCCCCAGCGCAACGAGGGCTCGCCTACAGCAAAGTACTTCCACGTATACCTAGACGTCCGTGCATTCGTCGCATCGCCATGTTCCCCCGGCGAGACGGCTGAGCTTTACTTCTCACTTTACAACAAAGTCGAAGCGCGCTTCCTGACCGAAGAGTACTGCATCATTCTCAACCACCAAGGAGTACCAGCTCGGGAAAGCGAAGGCCGACTCGACAAGATGCGTGCACTCTTCACCGATCTCAGCCCTAGCGACATGCTCGATCTCAACCTAGTGTGCAGGATCGTGCGCAATGGTGCGATGCGCATATCTGGAGAGTCGCGCAGCCTTGTCGGCGCTACCACATTCATCAGCGAAGTTCCTGGACCGAGCACCACTTTTGATGGAACCGACGAGTCAATCTCCGGCCTCACAGGGAGCCGTCGCGCTCGCATGACAAGCGACAGGACTTTCAGGCGCCCTTTTGGATGTGCCGTCCTCGAGCTGGGACAGCATCACCAATTTGCGCTGGAAACGTCCAATTCATCCTCATTGAAGGAGCACATCATGCCGATCTTTGTGCCTGCTAACGAGGCCACCTTCAGCACCTTGCACCAAGATATCATCGCATCGCGCATCAAGGAGCTCGAAAAGTCGCCGCGAGCCGAGATGCTAGCTGTCAATATGAAGGTGTTCCATGGTGACACGGCTTCCATTGTCAGAGAGAATTCGTCTCTGCTCCAAGATGCTGTCCTCACTGCTCGGCTTGGCTTTCCGGACGTTGTGTTCCCCGGTGATCGCCGCAATGAGGCGTATATGAAGCTCTGGAGCGGAGAATTTTTCCCACAAGGTGGCAAAGTCACAGGCGGGAGTACCGCCAGGAACATCCAGGTCTCGGTCGAAGTGCGCGATACGCATGGCCGCGTGCTAGAGAATGTCATCTCGCGGGGTACGGGTGAGCCGCTGGTGACCGAATTCGACAGTATGGTTTTCTACCACCAGAACGCGCCAACTTGGGGAGAGCTCGTGAAGCTCGAGCTTCCAGACGATCTCATGGAGCAGTGCCATCTGTTCTTTACGATCAAGCATCGCAGCTCGAAAGAGGAGAAGACGCCTACTGCGAACCAAACGCCGAACTCCCAGGGAGCAATGGAGATCCACCCCCCTATTGCGTATGGATACCTTCCGCTTTTCGAGCGGACCAAGGCATTCATCGCTGATGGTAGCCACTCTATTACGCTCTTCAAAAGCCAGCGTCATGGTCACTCACTCAGTCCGGACCTCTACTTTAACCTGCAGCCGACGATCGCCATCGGCCACTCGCCTGCGGAGAGTATACCGATGCATCTCCAAGGTGTTTTCCAGCCGCTACGCGACAGCCTCGTCGTGCGCACTTTCCTTGTGTCTACTCGATACACGCAGAACGAGGTCGTGCTCAAGCTGATCAACTGGAACACCACCCTTACGGATGACATCAGCCAGCTTCGCGCAGTTTTGACGCAATTCACTTTTGTCGGAGAGGTGGAGATCGTCAAGTTCCTCCGCGACATTTTCGACGCCCTGTTCAGCATCATGGTCAGCGGCATGAATGCGCAGGGCGAGCTGGATGAATTGGTATTCAACGCACTCGTCACGGTGCTTGGCATCGTGCAAGATCGTCGGGTAGGTTTTCATTTCCTCAAATTGATGGGAGTCATTCTAACTGGTCCTTGGCAATTTGCGACAGTTTACCAACTTCCGCGCGACATTGGACGTCTACGTTGAGCAACACTTTCGCTTCACCAACGCCCATGTCCGCCTCATTTCCTCCATACAGCGTCTCCTGGCCGACCCGTCAAAGCCAGAAACGTCCAAAGATTTGCGCTCATCGATCAAGGTGTGGCCTTATCTATTCAGATTTATCGTCCAGTCGCGAGAGAATCAGAAGGGCGGCTCCAGCGGCCAGCTGGGCGGCGGCACGGTCAACGACCATCTCGAACGTAGCTTCAAGAATGACATGCAGGAGCTCTTGCGTAGCGTCAACCGCTTAATGTCTGCTACCAAACCCAGTGCTATCATCGGCACGCAGACACTCGCGCTGCAGCATTTCGCTGGCACATATGCGGACCTGATGCGCGTCTTTACGCTGGACGAAATGGCACGCATTTGCACCAGCTTTGCTGATGCCATCTTCATTACAAAAGGCAGGATGGCAGTGTGGAAGCTTCTGCACATTCTGCAAGTGACCTCAGGTGTGCTCTTCGAGCATCATTCTTCTCGCTCCCAGCTCATTCCAAGCGTCGTCCGTTGGATCCGCCCTCATCTGGGCATCTACGACACGGCTGTCGAGGAGGATGCAGGCAGCTCCCAGTCCGCGAAGGACGCAGCGCGCATTACCTGGCTGGAGGGTGCTCGTCTTTCCGTCACCGTTCTCGCAGTTGTGCTCGACAGGCTGCAGATCAGTCTCGTCAACGCAGGCAAAGAAGGCGAGAATTCCGCAGAGCTGCGACAAGAGCAAGACAACGTGGACTATCTTCTATCGATCTTGCCGAGGTTGCTGCAAACCTATCAAGAGCTACGAAGCAGTGAGACGGCACGTGCTATCGAGCGGCAGAGAACACCATCCACAGTCGCTTCGTCAGTACCTGTCATCTTCCCATCCACGTACCCATTCCCATTGCTCGCCAAGTCTCCTGCAGGGCAGGCACCGCCAATTATGACTGCATCATCTCGCAGGAATCGACGACGGCCCAAGTTGGAGTTCCTCAATTGCGGTCTCGCTGAGATCGCTGCTGTGCTCAACGTCCTCCTCATGCTCAGCCCGAGGAAACATCTGGCGAGCTTCTTGGACGAGCAACTAGACCTGGAAGGGCCCGAAGCAACAGCCACCTTTTTGCACAACTACTTTGACACAGCTACATCACTGCTTCACAACGACGCATACCCGAGCACGTGGCTCAACTTCAACGTCTTGACGCACCAGATGGTCCTGAAGATGATTGATCCTGCAGCAAAGTTGTTGATCCGGGTCTTCATCCCGACTGCGCCTGCACAGTCACCGGACAGCTTTGACACGGAGTTGTGGATGGCTGGGCTCAACACTCTGCTCACCCTCTTGTCCAGTTCTCAGCTTGTCATCGAAGACTTTAAGCCCCAGAGACGACGTGCGGTCTGGCGCCTTGCTGGAGATATCAGAGGGGAAGGAGCTCAGATTTTCGCCCGGCTCTGGCACGCTATAGGCTGGCCAGAAGAGCAAGAAGGAAACAGCGACCCTATCGTCGATGGGCGTCTGAACACTGGTGGCTTTCAGGTTCAATTCGTGCCGTCGCTTGTTGAGCCTGTTCTGGAGCTCTGCCTTTCGCACCATGACGAAATGCGCACCTGCGCTGTTCGTGTCTTGGCGACGATGATCACATCAGAATGGCATCTAAATGGCGATTTTGCCATCATTGAGGCCGAGATCATCGACAAACTGGATATTCTGTTCATGACCGACGCGAAGGGCGATGAAATCTCAAGAGCATTCTTTATCGGACAGCTCCGCTCACTTTTCGAGGATTCTGACGTCGATCCAACACTGCAAGAGCAAGTCAACATGTGTCTTCTCTCTGTGAACAGATTCCTGGATTTGCTTCTGAATGTACGAAGCCTGCCACTTGAAGAGGGCTACGAGGATGATCGCATTGCTGGGACACTTAAGCTGCTTGGCTTTTTGCGACAAGCTAATCGCGTCAGTGCTTTCTCGACTCACGTCCTCCGACTTGTTAATGTGAGTGCAGACTTGGCTAGCTCGTTACAACCACTGGAATGGATTTACTGATGGCTTTAAATTTGCAGCTGCACTTAGAGAATCGCAACTACGTCGAGGGCGCGTTGACGTTGAAACTGTACGCGGATCTGATGACTTGGGACATGGAGATGCTATTGGATCCCGAGCCAGATCTTGGCTTGCCACGGCAATCTCACTTCGCCCGCAAGGAGACCCTGTACCTGCTCATCCTTGACTATCTCAGCAAGGGCGAGGCCTGGGAAATTTCGATCGACATCTGCCGCGAACTCGCTCAGCAATACGAGTATCGCTCTGCAAACTACGCACGCTTGTCAGAACTCTTGATCCATCAAGCGTCGCTGTACCAGAAGGTTGCGACCGTCGAGCGCGCCTATCCCGCCTACTTCAGGGTGGCTTACTACGGCGAGCAATGGCCAGCTTCCCTTCAGGGCCAGATGTTCGTCTACCGCGGCCAAGAGTGGGAGAAGTTCGCTGCTTTCTGCGATCGCCTACACCAGAAGCACCCTAAAGCAGTTCTGATAAAGAGCAACAGCCCGCCCACAGATGAGGTCAGGTTTGGAGACGGCCAGTACTTGCACGTGACGGCGCTTCAGCCGGAGCCTGATCGCAGCAAAGACGTCTTCACCAACCCCGAGGTACCGCCCATGACTCGGTCTTACTTCGAGCACAATGCAACCGACCTCTTCTCCTACACTCGCCCTATCACGGGGCCCTCACCTTCCGGAGCACGCATGTCCATGCTCGTGGATAGCGGCACCGATGTCACCAAGCTCTGGGTGGAGAAGACTTATCTCCGCTGTGAAGACGCTTTCCCAACGGTCTTACGGAGGAGCAAGGTCGCTGAAGTGCAAGCGGTGGATGTCAGTCCGCTCGAGAACGCACTCAACGATGTCGTCCAGAAGCGGGAAGAACTCGAGACACTCGAGAAGAAGTACACTGCTCTTGCAAAGGTCACTTTGACGGGCAAGGTCAACACGAACCGCCTGTCCATGGCCTTGAATGGTGCAGTGGACGCACCTATCAATGGAGGCATTCCGTACGTACCGTGATGGGTACATGGCAAGATCAAGACACTTACCTAGCACTTCTTTCCCACAGAATGTACAAGCGAGCCTTCCTCGGGCCAGAATTTGCAACTGCCAACCCGAGCAATGAAGAGCTCGTTCAACGACTTCGGTCTGCAATTGATGCGCAGGCTACTGTCATTTTCCGCTGCATCCAACTCCACAGCCAGTTGTGTCCCGTGGAGATGCGACCCTTCCACCAAACGCTGGAGCGATGTGAGTCTGGTCCGTTGCCATCTATATGTAACTTGCGTGTCTAACCGCCATGATTTGGTCTGCGTCCACAGTCTTCTGTCAAAATTTTGCGGACGAAATCTCGCGCCTCGATCTCGACTTCGATATTACATGGGGCATAGAAGGAGTCAGGCCTTCGGAGAGTTCCAGTAGCCTTCACAGCCATCAGAAGGCTCGAGGTGCGCTTGCGGCTGTAAAGATCGGAGGTGGTCTTCCTCATTGTGCGGAACTAGATGGGTCTCAGGCTTACTCTAGCAATGGCGTCACGTCTCCGCTACGGCGGCACATTGGTCCGTATCTGTGAAGCTTTGCATGACGAAAATGTGTCGGACGGTCTGACCCTGCGATTGTCTCTACAGGCTTCTTGAATGAGCAAGCGAATTCCGCCGCCGTAGTGAACCCGATCACTCTCGATCTCGGCTCAGACGGACAGTGTCAGATTGGGCCACTCAAGTCCAACGCCAGCATTGTGGGCTACAGCGTCACGTCTCTGGATGGTGGAACTAATGCGATACCTGGCACCATGCCGGAGAATGGCGCGATGGGCAGCGGCCTGGCCGATCAGCACGCCAGCCGGCCCGGACCTACCGTCAGCATTTACAGCAATTTGACTGGCCACACCGTCACCGGCCGACCCGCGAGCCGGATCGTCTCTGGTCCCTCCTCTGTGGGCGGAGCAACTGCTACTGGCCACTATGGAGGCCAGCATGGGTATACTTCCAGCATTAGCGCCGCCAGCTCGAAATATGCAGGCATGGGTGTTGTCAGCGAGGATAGCGTTTCGAGCATTCATGGAGCAGATGGAGGCTCAATCTCCAATCGCGTCTCCGGCGCTGGTAACCTTTTCGCGAAGTATGCTGGCGCGGGAAGCAATCGCCTTTCGAAGCTCATGGGCGGCGTGCGCAAGACAAAGGCGTAGACCCATTCTCTTCGCCTTTGCATGATACCACGTTAGCCTTCTCTCGGGTGCCTCGCCGCAATACCACTAAACAGCATTTTTCCGCTCATTCTCTCTCTCTTCATATTGGGTGAAATCTCTTCCTTACCATACCATAACAGGTCATCGACATTATGTATTGAATTCATGTGCTTCTGGATTCTGGTGCATTTCAGAACAAGTAACGTCAGGATCGATCTCTACAAGAGCTATTTATTTCACTTCCCCCAGGTGCAAGCCCCACTACCATTGCACCGAGCACCTCGGCTACATCATCAGGACTAAGTGACATCGAGCTCTCCCAGGGGATGTGTCCGTTGTAGCTTCCTGGCCGGCTCCCAAAATTGCTCGCGATCTGCAGTCCTGTTGAGGGTTTGTGGCCATTGAGGCGGTTTCACGGGTCCATCCTTACTTGCACATCGTTGCGCGACCCAACAGCGGCCCGTCCCATATAAAGAATGATTCCCGATGCCTGAAGGCCCAAGGATGTGGCTAAAGTGGGTTTCTCACCAGGCGTGGAGGGTGCGCAACTACTACCTAGTAGCTACCAGCTAGTCTGGCGCGAGTGCGGATGCCCGACTATAGTCGACAACGTATGTTTGCGCGATTTGCGTGAAGCCGAACGCTTTCGACCTCTACGCCTACTCTCGCCCAACAAATCAAATAATCAAAGCTCAAAGCTGCAGCATCCGGGGCGGGTCGTACTCATGATGAGCGATGTATCCTCAGCAGCCATATCTGTTATAACCTTTCTGGGCTCAAAGGACCATTCACATCTGGACAATGATGAACTGATGGAAAGGACGTTGCGAGCTCACGTTTAGAGAGGTCATGCATCGGTCATCGCCCTATCACCTCGAGGATACGTACGTAATGTGTCCTGAAACCCGCCACACGCCCCTGAGTTATGCAGCCGCGGTTGTGGGCCGCGGTGACCGCCGCACTGCCACCGCACGTGTAAGTATGAGAGGAAGAGTCTGATAGGCCACACATTGGCTTTTGCCCGGCCGGTATGGCTGATGGCATACATGCGATGAGGTTGGGGGTCTCCTGGAGATGATTGCTATTTGATATTGCAGACGCCGGCATGCACGCACGACGTTTGGATGGTTGTTCTCGTCGAACACGACTCGAAAGTGCTGACTGCTGAAATCGTCTGGTGATGACATCCAGCGACAAAGAGCATGTGCAGGTTTCCTTGCTCCTGACCGAGTGACACGCTTGCGTCTACCTACAGTCAACCGAGCCAAGACCCATAAAGCTCGTATACATATCGACGATCGCTTGCACTGCCTAATGTATGGCATTGTGAGCATGCAATGTCAGCTCCGACCATTGTTATACCCCTTGACGCCATCGACTTGACTCGAGTCGTAACGAACAGACGTCATCGACCATCGCAAAGGGCTACTGCACCTTTTAATGCCTTGACGAACCACGACGAGCAATACGCCTGACAAACGCCAAGCTGTTCTGCAGCCCCTTAATATCATCACTGCCAACGCTCCCATCATCACCATCATCATCGTCATCATCATCTCCTGCTCTGTAGAGAGAATCGGCGCCGCAGCCTCGGCTGCTTGTGTGACTACTTCGGCGCGGCTTACCGCCGAGGAGAGCGGTGACCAATGGGCAAGGACAAGGATTTGTACAAAGCCGGCAAGGCGGCAGCCAAGGCAATCAAGTACAACATTATACCAGGGCCGAGCTCCTCACCTGCAGGGACCATCAGTGCCGCCAACAGCAAGAGCAGCCGTCAAGGAACCGAAGGCAAACACCGCAGCAGTCTCGACAGCAGCTTGCAACGGCCACCGGTATCCCCTTCATCGCCGTACGCTGTGCCGCCCGGAAGGCGATCGCAGAACCCCGACTCGAGGCCGCCATCGACAAATGCCAATCGTAGATGGAGTGCAGACGCAGGCTACTACTCTCTCGGCAATGTCCCACCCATAGCGGACAGAGGGGCATTGGCGGCGCCAGGCTATGGCTATGGCTATTCCAGCTCCTCACCGTCTAGACCGGGATCGGCGGAGGGAGAGTCCTTCAAGCGCTACGCGAACGTCTACGGCGGCCATGCCGATGACAACGATGACTACATCGAGCGAGACCTCGCGGAGATGTCAGCAGCACATGAAGAGCCACGGATGCCACACAGCGCCACTTCGCCAGGACCTTTCGGGCGTACACCGTCCTATGGTGGCCTCGTAATGCATCCACCATCCTCTGCAGGCTCATATGCTGGCGCAGCAGGAATCGGTACGGCGGCCGCTGATGCTGCCGCTGCCGTTGCCGCCGCAGCAATGTACAACGCGGCGCCGCCACCGCCGCCAAGTATAGGTGGACCGATGCGCGGCAACTCGATGGAGGTCGGCTTGTTGTACTCGGCTGGTAGCGGCAGTGGCAGTGCTGGTGGAGTCGGGTATGGGCCTTACGGCTTGTACGCCGAAGCTCCAGTCTATGCGGCGCCGGGAGGTTACGCCACCAATTCGAACGGCCCCTCACATTACGGTCACGACTTCGTTACTTCTCCGCATCCAGAGTCGATCAACTCAGGCGGCACGCTCTACGACTCAGGCGCCGACATGCACTATGCGTATTCGCCTACCCCTGCGATGCACGCGTCGACCAGTAGCGACTATCCCGATCTTTACTGGGACGCCGACGCGCCGCCCAACGCCATCTTTGGCGTCTCTGCACCGCACCATCTCCCTGGGATGCAAGGCGCCGCTGCCCGAGCAACGCTGACGAGAAATCATCAGATTGGGGGCGATTTGCCCGGATTCCCGAATTGGTCGCGAACATGGTATGTCTTCTCCGCTCAGCACTGCGATTCTGCCAAGGTGGCGTTTTTGCTGACGCTCCTCGCGGCCAATACGTCTCGCAGGTATGGTGGGCACATGTCTGCAGATGGACATGCGTACACGACAGTGCCACCTGGTCCTTCGGCGAGCGGATGGGAGGCTGAGACGCTAGGCAGCGGCAGCGGCCATGGTGCTCCTCGCATGCCCTACGGTCGGCACTACGGTCCGGCCGGCGGCGTGGACGACTATGTCAAGGAGGAGCGGATGCGCATGCTCGCCAAAGAGTTCGGGCCCAAAGTCAAGCGCAAAGGAGAGAAGGATGACGATAGTGACAACGAGGAAAACGACGAGGAGGATGAGGATGCGAATCTACCATCGGGCAGCATCACGAAGGCAGGCAAGATTGTCCACTCTTGGCCACGCTTGTTCTCCGCCACACGTGCCTTGCAGGTGATATTGTCGCTCTTAACTATGCTCGTTGGCATTGGCAGCGCGCTGCTCATCAAACCTGGAAAGGACAAGCCGCCGCCACAAGGTACCTTACCTAGCTTTGTTCTCTATGGTGTCACAGTCCTCTCGACACTCGTCATGCTCTACCTCTTCGTCTTCCGACCATGCTGCTGCGATCCTCAGAAGCGCATGAGCAAGGCAGGGCCAGGAAGCATGATGCTCGGTGGCGGCATGGTCATCCCCGTGCTTGGCGGTGGGCCGCATGGAAAGAAGAGCAAGAACCCTTTCGCTGGCAAGAAGAACAAGAAGATGGGCGCCGGCACGACGGTCAATCTGATCGTCGATCCGGCTATGATGGGCGGCCGCGGGGGCGGCGCTGACGACGACAGCGACGACGATTCTTGCAGCGACGAGGAGAATGAGAGCAGCGCTGACGCTGCGCGCAAAGCGCGAAGGCGACGGCGACGGCGGAACAAGCGCAACAAGGTGCTCAATATGCGCTTGCAGGCACGTTGGGTGGTAGAGCGCAAGTTCCTCAAGGTGCTGTTAGCGTGGGACATCATCCTGATGCTGCTCTGGATCGCTGCTGACGTCATGACGATCTTCGTGGGTAAGAAGTGCCCTTCGGGTAGCTCGAATGGATGGTGTGATTGGTACAATGGTGCCATTGCTTGCTCTTGCATTTCCACCGTCGTCTTTCTGCTCGCCATCTGGTGGGACATTAGCGACCTTCGCGCCAGCAGCAAAGGTCCCAGGCCTGGATTTCCGGCTGGCGTATGACCGAGCATCTGTCGCTGCGCAGCCAACAGCTGTGCATGCTGCAAGCTTGCGCGCTTGGCTCTCTCGCTACTCGAACGCCTATGCATGACTTTCGCGACAATTTTTGGACTGAATACCAGCACGGCAGGAGGCGACTCTTCTCTGCTTGTGCAGCAATGACGCTCAATTCAGGGCTGGATCACAGACGCGAGCAACGATACAACGACGACCACAGTTGGACTTTTGGTGATACATTCAATCCAGATTCTTATTAATATCAGTGCTTTCCGGCTTCACCTCTTCTTCCTCCCATCATCACGGCAGCAGTCCAGTGTGCAAGCCTCAATCCACAACTCGACATCGTTCGCCGCCTTCTCATCAACGACGACAGCATTTATAGTAGGGTGAAGTTGGTGGCGTGGCCCCAAATGGTCCTCCGACTTCACTCTTTCAACCTCCGTGCACACTTTGTATTTTAGACAAGCTCGCGAGTTTTGGCTCGAGATGATTGGTTTATAGTGTTTGGCCCGTGTTCGGTCCTCATGATCAGTGAACACCCGCCACGCGCAGGATCGCCAGCAGCGGAGACAAAAGAGCCCTCGCCGCCACGTGGACGGACCACCCATTTACATGCCTCCGTTGCCAATAGTAAATACAATCATGCATGACGTTCGAACCGTGAAAGAACAAGGTTCCATCTTCAGGCAGGCAACTACCTCTCAACAGAGGTCAATGATCGAGCTTTTCACAGTCTTTCCGAGATGCTCAAAGCTGTCGAGACATTCTCTTTTCCCTGGTGCCTGGCAGGCGGCAAGGTGGCGTTGACGCAGGCCGCGCCACTACAGCACACCCCACACAGGCAAACGCGGACACACGCCACGCGCCGGAAGGTGTTAAAGACAACAGGTTCCCTTGCAAGCGAATGGAAGGCAGCTGATGAGAGTGCAGATGAATTAAGGCATACTTATGTAAGCGTCCTTACGATTTTACCTTTTTCGCGCTACTAGCCGCGCTTGCTCAGGGGTTCAAGGTACTGAGAGAGTGTGCATCTACATACATACATATGATCAAGACCAGCATCAAACATGGCGACAAATAGTCGATGTGAGGTGGAATGTGAGCGAGGTCGTTGTTGTGTGCTTTGTATATGGCAATTACATCCATCCTCCTTCTCGACCATCCGGGTATACGTCTTTCCCTCCTGCACCCATCCATCCGTTCATCTTTGTTGTTGGTGCCCCAATATTCACGACTTGACGACCTGTAACGAAGAACAAGTACGACCCTCGACGACATCCTGTCACGACCCTCCCAATACCCAAACCCATACTCCTGGACCAGCAATTTTGATCGCTATAGTCATCATTGTCAATGTACCCAACATGTTGAATTCCTTCTCCAAGTCTGACAAGAACGCTGATGTCGCCACAGAGGCTGGCATTGAGGCGGAGCAGCCTGCTGCCCTGAGTGCCTTCCTCTCCCCCACCTCGCGCTTCTTCGGCAAAAAGGCCGACCCCAAGCTCTTGGGCCCCAACGAGATTGCGCAGAAGGTCGCTTCGATTCTCAAGCCTGGCAAACCCTTCTTCAGTGCGATCGACAATGCATCACTCATCGCCAACCTTGGCAATGGAAGCATCATGAACTGCGATGCTCTCCGTGCGCAGGCGCAAGCCAAAAGTGAGAAGAAGCGAAAGGCTGCGGCCAAGTCCAAGGATGCCGCTGCGATCGCCAATGTTGCCGAGGACGCCACCGCCCATCAGGACGAGAATGAAGACGGCACCGAGTACGTTGGTACCGTCTGGTCTGCCCTCAATTCTCTGCCTGTCGGCGCCGGCTGGTCCGCCATTCCCGGTTCTGAGGGCCAGCCGCTGAGCATCACGTCCGACGGCCCGGCGGACAACGGTCTCTGGACGAGCATGATGGTCACCTGCGACCTCAATTGCACCAAGCTGCAGCTCGGAAAGTCCGTCGTCATTCCCAGCAAGGTACTGGAGGATAACCATTACTTTACTGGCAACCCCAACTCGCTCTACACTTCGATTGGTGCAGGCACGAAGTACCACTGTGAATTTGGATCGGGAAAGTACAGCAGCCTTTTTCCAGGTGCCATGCTGACAGTGGACGATGATTGGATCCTGCAATCGGACAGGGGATAACTTTGAACCCGCTCCCTTGACCGGCAGCTTCGGCTCGTCTTTCTTCCCGTACGCTGCACCCTCGTTCAGCCCGGCGTTGGAGATGTGGAGCTGGCCCTCGTGGGTCCCTTTCCTCGGAAAGAAGGACGGAAGCAAGAGCGGAGACGACAGCAGCAAGACACCCAAGTCTTCCACTCCATCTGCTGGCACGGACACGAACGGCAACAAGCGCGTCTGGTTGCCTTCCACCACGGATGTCTCGGTTCACTGCACGTGGTGGGGATTTACTTGGTGAGCAGTGCGACGTTTACCGTGGAGTAAGAAGGCCAATCCGCTGACGTTCTACACACGCCTTGTAGCTACCTGCCCACACCCGTGATGAACGAGCTGAGCGGCGATGTGCAGCAAGCAGAGAAGATCGCCAATCTCATATCCTCGGTGCTGACCTTCATCTCGAATAACGTTCCTGCCGGCGTTCCCGTAGCGCTGCTCCCCTTCATTGCCGTTCTCAAGGCCATCGCTCCCATCTCGGGCTACATCTCGACATTCATCGGCTGGTCCTGGAGCGAGATCAAGAGCTTTGACGAGGGTCACGGCGTCGAGCTCTCCGCCACATGGCTCTTACCCGTTGCTCTCATCCCCCACAGGTGGGCCGCACCTGTCCCGCCTGTGGATGCAGACCCCACTTCGCCCACTCCTGCTCCTGCTCCGGCGCCTGCCACCCCGGCCACAAGCACGCCCTCTACCTCGGAGCCTGCGCCTGCTGAGCCCATGCCTGTTGAGCCAGAGGCGGAGGAGCCTACACCATCTGAGCGTCAGCCCGAGGAGCCTACTGTGAACAAGTCCACGCTCGATGAGTCTACTCCGGTTGAGTCCAAGCCAGAGGAGTCTACACCCTACGGGTCTACTCCAGATGAGTCCAAGCCAGAGGACCCTACGCCCGACCAGTCTATGCCAGACGAGTCTACTCTGGATGAGTCCCAGACAGACGAGTCTACTCTGGATGAGTCCCAGACAGACGAGTCTACCTCTGCTGTTATGGGCTCTGCGCCAGCGAAGGACGTCAAGTAGAGCCAAAGTCGAGTATTTCGCTGCTCTGGCTAAATGAATCTAAAGGAATGCAAAGTGGAACGCACAAATCTACAATTGACCCTCAACCCTTCGAGCTCACTCAACCGTCACTGATTTATATTCATCACCGATCACGAACAAAGGCTCTTCCCAACATCTCGTCCGTATCATATTGAATGTACTGTTTCTTTGTAGCCCCGCGCACCCGAGCTGAACCATTGCTCGTTCGCGCGTGGAGGCTGTGTCTTACGATACCCGCGTGCGCTGAATGAAATGATCCATTCTATCCAGGAATGAGCATTACGAGCGGGCTTTCGTGGCTGATGATACAAAGAAGGCAAAGTAGGGTACAGGGCAGTAACGATGGCGCATCAGAAGCCGCAACTTGATCATCTCAGGATCTGATTATGTCTGGGAGTCACCCCTGCAGAATCAATGACGGGTTTTCATCTCCCGACCACGACGCGAAGAGAGCTTCGATGTGAACCGCCTTGGCGACCCTGTTCTCTGCGATGAATGCGACTGTCGTACTGGCCTCACGATACTGTGCACCTACAGCCTCGCGATACTTTTCGAGCGGGATGAAGCCGATGAAGTGCTCGTCTCCAAAGCCGCCGACGTGGTACACCCTGTCGACGACGAAGCGGGCCCAGAACGCAGTGTGAGGGCTTTCCGTGGAGCCGGGTGCCCAATGCGCACTGTCTGGATGGTACGAGAGGAAGCATTGTGCGAGCGAATGTGCTTCGTCGTGTTGGCTCGAAACGACAGGAGAGATGGCTGAGGATAGAGAAGGGACTTGTACGATATGCCCGAAGAGCGTCATTCGATTCTTGGACGGCATAAACCGCCGCCAATTCGGTCTGCTCGGATCCCAGTGCGGCGGCTTGTGGCCTTTCAGCAGATTCGGGGCCACGCGTGAATGAAATGACTTGACGTGCCGTGGATCAGGAATAGAGGGATCGGGGTTCGAGCCGATGGAAAATGTGGCGTTACGGTGCGGAGAGGTGAGCGCATTGCGCCAGTGTTGAGAGACGGGCATGGCGAGCATGAGTAGGTCGCCATTGAGGAAGCATGGAGCAAAATAGTCGGGACTTGCCACTACTTGATCTGTGAGGCGAAGGAGGAGATAGGTGCGGTGAGATCCATTGCAGCGCGAAAATGCGCGCCGTGATCAGCCTCGGATAACGCACCTCTTAGCTCGGGGACCGGGTGATTCGACGGATACTTGGATGCAAATGTCCCTACGCCAAATATACTCTCCTCGAATAGCTTCTGAGCAGCTTGTACGGCGGCTGAATGTTCCCGAGCAATCGCACCGTGCACAATCAGCATCAGCTAATGATAAATGCGATACCAACGCGTTGTGAGACTCTCACCGTCATCGACCGTCTCCCAACCCGCTGCGGCCTGTGCGAGCGAGACGAGCAAAGATACTGCGATCGCCGAATATAACTTCATTTTGGCTGGATGCCAAATATGCTACGGCTTTCAAGATTACCTTTCCACGTTGGGGAGAGTAATTTTGTTGCGTGCTATTGCCTTGAGGATAGGTAGGTTCCTCCAGGACTTGTACGTCCATTGAAGTTGCAGCACGACTCTCGAGGATACGCAGCCTTTGTATTACATGCTCTCTCACTTGCGCTCAATGGCCAAGTTGTACCTGTGATGAGCTTTAGGGTTGCTCACTTGATCCGATGTTCGCGCGCCGCGTCTCATCAATCATCGCTTCTCTTCTCTGCATCTGTTTTCACCTATCTTCTCTGGCTGTGTAGCGTGCGGCTTACGTGGTGACTCAAGGCCATCTATCGGGTTCAATTGGGCCACATCACCTCCATCCGTGCTCGGATCCTCTTCCAGCAGCTCGACCATTTGTGCTTCGGCTTCAGTCCAGCCCCAGCCTCTGTCACCCGAAGCGGTAGATCTTGTTCGCAGCTTTGGGACGAAAGGCACCCACAGCGAGACAGTATCACGCACGCGCGCACGCACACTCGCGCGACGAGATTTCATTCAAGCAGCAAGCAAAAGCGCCAGCGAGCAGCGATACCGTTGAACATGGCGACGACCGGAGGAAGGAGCGTAGCCCGCGTTTACCCAAATGCAAACGAGAAGTTCGGGAGGCAATGGTGGGACTATGGTGCGTTCTTAGATGATCAGTAGCAGCCGCGGCTGCTTCTTCGTACGGGTATTTGGTTGCCGATGACATTCATGTTCTGCACATGTCTTGTAATATGTCGATTGCGACTGATGCTTCGTTCCCTCTTCATCCTCCGCATTTTAGACAACCTGACTGTGCAGTGGTGAGTTTGTACGCTTCTAAAGTAGGCAATCTCGGCTGCTGATGCACCTTGCATCCTTGTCCAGGGGCACCCAAGACCACTACGAGATTCTGCGCAAAGTTGGGCGAGGAAAGTACTCGGAAGTGTTCGAGGGCGTCAACGTCGGCTCACCAGCGCCATCACCGGCTCAGCAACAGCAGCAGCAGCATGCGGGGACGAGCGGGACATCCAACGGCGCGAACGGAAACGTTGCTGGGCTGACTATCCCTGAGAAATGCATCATTAAAGTTTTGAAGCCGGTTAAGAAGAAGAAGATCAAGAGGGAGATCAAGATCTTGCAGAACCTTGCAGGCGGGCCGAACGTTGTTGCATTGCTGGACGTTGTCCGGGATCCGCAAGTGAGTACCTGCAGGTAAAGCTGACTGGCAAAAGGAGGCCACTGTGCTGATAGGAAAGTACTTTCTTGGAACACAGTCAAAGACACCTTCGATCATTACGGAATACGTGAACAACACCGATTTCAAAATCCTTTACCCCAAGTTTACCGACTTTGACGTCCGCTTCTACCTCTTTGAGCTGTTGAAGGTACGTGCGCATGCTTCCATGATGACTGCTTGTGCTCACGTCCTCAACATCATTAACCCTTCGTACAGGCCCTCGACTTTTGCCACTCGCGAGGCATTATGCATCGCGATGTCAAGCCACACAACGTAATGATCGATCACGAGAAGAGGAAGCTGCGCTTGATCGACTGGGGGCTGGCAGAATTTTACCACCCTTACACCGAGTACAATGTCCGCGTCGCATCACGATATTTCAAAGGGCCAGAACTGCTCGTCGACTTCCAAGAGTACGACTACTCTTTGGATATGTGGAGTCTCGGGTGCATGTACGCGAGCATGGTGAGTCCTTTTCATGGCCGAGTTGAGACTATCTGTGGCGAGCAAGCATTTACAACATTCTGGCTTCACCCTTTTCAGATCTTCCGAAAGGAGCCATTTTTCCATGGCCACGACAACTACGACCAACTGGTCAAGATATGCAAAGTTCTGGGGACGGATGAACTCTACGCATACTTGGAGAAGTACGAAATTGAGCTGGATCCGCAATACGACGACATCTTGGGGAGGTGAGTAGTGTGGTCGCGTCTGTCCGGGTGCTGCCGGAGTACCTACTGATCATGAGCTATTTTTCTTCTGGTAGATACCAACGGAAGCCATGGTCACGTTTTATTACATCCGAGAACCAGCGGTACATATCAAATGATGCTATCGACTTCTTGGACAAGCTTCTGCGCTACGATCACCAGGAGCGGCTGACGGCGAAGGAAGCTCAAGATCATCCGTACTTCGGTGAGTCCCAGCAGCAGACAGCCGCCGCGGCTCTCCTTTTCCGGCGCGCAATACACCCGATGGTTGATGAGCGGACGCTAATGCTGCGTTCGATGATACTGCAGATCCTGTCAAAGCAGCAGCGGCACGCGGGGAGGTGCCAAACTGAATGAGACGTTGCGAATGCGATTGGAGCGCATATGCAGTTGGCACTCCGCATGGGGACGGAAAACACTTGCATGGCCTCCATTCGCCATTCCATAGATCCTCAACACAGCACTTCCGGCAATGGGCACTTGAGGAGGCGACTCCCAAAAAAGAGACTCGTCGATAGACATGAGACTTCTGAATCCACTCTTTTGTACGCATACCAAGTGTGCCACGACTCGACTACACGCATTTGACGATTTTAGGCCCAGACACTCCCGCACCACCAGCCGGGTGACATTGCACGCCTGAGCGGCCTGAAGTACTACAATGCCGGCGCACCTCAGCGGCGGCTACGTAGACGCAAATCGAATTCCAGAATCTTCGCATGCAGCGATGTTAGGTCGAGTGCATTTAACTACATTCCGAGAACAATCTGCTGGTAACATATTATTCAGGCTGTTGAACAAATCAGAGAGAGAGACCGCAACAGTCAGTAGGTTTGCATCGAAAGTGATGCCCTGGTGATCGACGTACGACATAGTTTGCCCTGGGGCAAGCAGAGGAAAGCAGTTGTCAGCACGCGTTGTCAAATAAAGCAATTTGAGAGGAAGGACGACTCACTTGGAGTTGTGGAAGAATGACTCCTTGCCCCATGGGAATTCCTACGATTTCGATTGCTTGTCAGTGGATGATCAGAAAAAGTTCTTCTATTCGGACCCACCTTTTTGCGGATGTTCTGTTGTAAACGTTGAAGGAAGCAGCGATTGGTTCAGATTCAATGCCATAGAACGGAAATATTCATGATGCGCACGATCATGGGGCGCATACTCAGCAGAGTGATGTTTGCAACTTCTGACTCTAATTCCAACACAGGTGACAGCTTAGGCTGCATCTAATTTAGGACTCACGTTGTACTCGTAGAATGTCCTCTCCGGGAGTTCTCCGCCGTTCTCCTCGATCTCGTGGTCGCGGTGGTGGATATGTTCGGCTTCGATGCCGTAGATGTAGACGCCAAGCACAAGAGCACCCGGCAGGCACACGTACATGCTGACCTTCCTCCACAAATCAGCAGACTTGGCAGCGTGGTCTTTGATGTGCTGGCGCTCAGCGATGAATTCGTTCGTTTGCGCGCCGGCCGTCGAGAATTGGCGGAGAGGCGCGGCAGATGGGGCGCGGGCCGCGAGGACGCCAGAGCGCTTGACGGCGGAGAAGACCGAGCGAGAAGCCATATTGATAGATGCAGAAAGGGGGTCGAGCTGTTTGGGGCTGTGAGGTGCGATTCGCGGCCTGGAGAGGTCCTCGATTTGACGAAAGCAAGGGTAGCTCACTGTGCATAGAGTCAGTCGCTTTGATTGGCAGAGGCCTCTCCTGATGGCCTGCTCGCCTTGAGACTGGCGTGAAGGAGTCGGACGGAGCAGAAGAGGTGCGGCAGCCTGCATGTAAACTCCGCTCCACGGCTCCTACCGATTCATCGTTTCCCGTAAATCCCGCCACTTCCGTCTCGGCCAAGGGGTCTGGTGGCTGGCTAATGACGTTCGCCGCTGCAAGTCGAGGTCGACACCTTCTTTTCCAGGCTGCAACACGTTGTTCACGCTCTCTCCAACCTGTTCTTTTGTTCGCCTAAATCCATCTGCAAAGTCCACCGCTGAACCTTTACGTACCACGCTTTGCGCTCTGCCCACGCTCGACAATTCGGATAGAGTCTTCAAAATGCCTCTCTTTGTTCTTTCGCCGGCCTCGTTAGCCCATTCTGCCCTCTTCGCGGGCTACTACTCCTACCTCACGGCCAATGTCATGAGCGTGAGTCTTGTCAGAGGAAATAACACCCCCAACCCCTCACAGTACTGTCGTTGACATACCCGGTTCATCGATTACCTGGGTTCATCAGCTCCGTGTTAAGACTGGCATCTTCCTTGGGCAGGGTGACGCTGACTCTATCCGCCAGAAGGGTCGCACCGATACACCGAGCCCGCGGGAGGTGGAAAAGCTCAAGCGGGCCGTCCGTGCCCAAGGCAACTTCGCCGAGGGCACGCCCTTCGCTTTTTTCCTGCTCTTCCTTGCCGAGCTGAACGGTGCTCCGACAAGTCTAGTTCACGGCGGCTACCTCACACTGTTCACTGCCCGCATTCTGCATGGATTCTTCGGCATTCAAGATGAGAGCACCGCAGCATTGGGAAGGCCCATCGGCACGATCGTCACTCTTTTGGTCACATCTGGCGCTGGTCTTTACAATGTAAGTCGCTTAGACCCACGAACCCCTGTCTACCCCTTCTTATTAGACGTGACCTGACAACCCTCCCACCATATCCTGCGTCCTCTCTAGCTGAACCTGGGATGGGAGCCTCTCAAGTCGTTTCTGGGCTTCAAGTGAAGGTCAAGTTTAGTAGGATACGGATATATGTAGTTTGCCTGCACGCAACGTAGATGTTGTCAAATGCTTCGAATATGCACCCGTGACTTCTGGCGCCATGCCTCTTTTGCTGAAGATGACGTTTTGACTGAAAGCTAATCGGGGAAATACGCCTCATCCCACAGATCATACAACCTTTCGATTCAAGTTCAACGCGCTCATATTTTTGCGAGGCTGCTCTGCATGCATCACAAGACCACGAATTGGACGATTGGCGGTGTCCCTTGTGGCCTTCGAAATCGACCGCTCGAGACACTGCTACATTGTGTGCTGAGCGCTCAATTACGGCCCTGGATGTAAAGAGCCTTCTATTTTGAGACCCTTGGGCATGCGTCATGTGCGTCACGGTGGAGACCTGAAGTCGATCGAATGAACGAAAACTTTCGTGTTTGCTGCCCTAGAGTGGCCCACGCCCCTGCAAAAGACACTGGTCCAGTGCTCGACAATGTCTCCCACATCCTCTCACAGCAAACGTCGCGACTCACGCCTCACACCTGTCATGCGAGGCTTGTGGCAACCACTCATCACTGGGAAACATACGAGGCTGCCTAGTTCAACCGCCATCCTGACCAACTATTTTCATACTCTCTACCACCACCACGTCTGTTCTAGCTCTTCAGCTTATCGACTAGTGGCCCTGTCTTGTTCTGCTGGAGAGCAAGGCAGTAACCTCATAGACAACTGCAGCAGACTGTGGCGCTGTAACAAGGCATCGTGGCGAGCCAGCCATTGGAATCGATCGATTTTGACGCTTTCTATATTGTAGTCGACGTCTGCGCAGCATCACCTTCAGCAGCAGCTAGACCATCCTCGAACGGACCTCATCTGCGCAAGATGACATCTACGAACGGAGCAGCTGCTGTTCAGGTGGGTGTCGCTGCTTGCCATCTTGCTGTCATTCTGAGTTCTAGGGGTTGCAGCTGCTTCAGCTGGGTGGCACTGACCGTGCACGTCTTGCCTCGTGCCCCTGCATCAGGCGCCCAGGTCAAGCAAGCCCATGCAGTACGAACGTCCAGCCGGCTCATCCTTCCAGAAGCCGTTTGCACTCACGGCGCAGTATGCTCGGGATCGCGGCGATGAAATCAAAGAGCAGAGCTTCGCTCCGAACCTCAATGTCAGGCTCATATGTCCGGATTGCCAAGTCGATCCACCCAATTTGTCAGAGGAGTTCTCAAGTGGCGACCTCGTCTGCGCCACTTGTGGTCTAGTCGTGGGCGATCGCATCGTCGATACTCGATCGGAATGTAAGTGGCCTGCTGTTTGCAGCCAAGGTGTGTTGCAAAGAGGCTGATGAGGATGGTTACGACACCAGGGCGGACGTTCGCCAATGAGGATGGCGACGATCCATCTCGTGTCGGGGAATCCAGTAACCCAATTCTCGATGGTCTGGTTGAGTCCCTCGATACTCGAATTGGTGCTCGCGATGGTGGTTCTGGGATCTCTCGTCAACTGCAGAAGACCGCGCAGCTTGGGCATGGCACGCAGAACAGGAACATCCTAGAAGCGTTCGATGACATCCAGAGAAAGTGTGACAGCATCCACTTGCCTAAGATGGTTAGCGACACTGCCAAACAGCTATTCCGTCGCGCTGAAGAGTCCAAAGTCGCTAAGGGAAAGAAGACAGAGGCGATCGTGGCGAGTGCTATCTATGTCGCTTGCAAGATCAACAAAGTCCCGCGTACCTTTCCCGAGATCTGCAACCTGACAAAAGTCAAAAAGAAGCTTATTGGCCAGGTCTTTCGGGAAATGCAAGCCGCATTTGGGCTCAACGCCCCCGGTACCGCCGATGGCAGTGTCGATGCTGTTGGACCTACAAAAGCTCTGGAGCTCGTCGGCCGCTTCTGCTCTCGTCTGGGATTGGAAAACAGTATCATTCGTCTCACAGAGGACATTGTCACGCGCGTCCGTGAGGCGGGCATTCTGGCCGGCAAGTCGCCCATCACTATCAGCGCAGCATGCATCCTATTCTCGGTCACACTTGCGATGAGCAATCCGCCGACAGCGAAGCAGATTGCAGAGTCTGCCCAAGTTAGTGATTCGACCATCAAGGGCAGCTATCGTGAGATGCTGAAGTCGAAGAGTGCTGTCCTCAGCAAGGACTTCCTAGACAAACACAAAAAGATTGTCGACGTCAATCGACTCTCTAATAATCACTAATCACTGTTTATCGCGAGCGCTTATGCTACATTTGTACTATACACGTTTACACGCATATCATCCAGGCACACCATGTCCTCCTGTATCTTCGTCCGAGTCACCCGTCGTGCTGGTTGTGCTCAGCCTTCTTATGCTGCACTATCCGTCTTATGGTCGATCTCGGACCAACCAAGACCAGCGCCGTTGTTCGACTGACCAGACTCATTATCATCATCGGCGACCTCTGGCATTTTTCTCGAGTAGGGACCAATGCCTCTTGTCGATCTGACGGGATCTAATCGGCCTTTGGCAGCTGCCTTTTCCCTACGCGCAAGAGCCTTGTCGAGCACATCCTGCCATTTCTCTGCATATGTCATTTCCGACATCGGCTTCTTCGGCTGCTTTGTCGACGCATCATGGACCGCTAGCCCGGGGAAATGCTTGAACTCTGCCAGATGATTCGCAGCTGCCCGTGTCGTCTCTTGCACTGACTTGCTCTCTGCACGGCGTACTGGTGTGAAAAGTATGCGATGCGAGGTAATGGACGGCCCTTGGGTTTGCTTGGTGACGGTTGTTGCGCTCGCCAAGGGCCTAAGCTCACGCTGCCCGTAACTGTCTACGTTTCCGTGGATCCTGATATTAGATTCTGGCGTTGAGCGCTGTTTCATTGCTGCACTCACTCTTTGCGTCGTGTAAGAGAATCTCCGACCCGTATAGCTCGTGCCACTCTCCTTTATACAGGGTACGGCCAAGTTTTAACCAAGGTGTGTCGGTATCCAGGCCCTGAAATACAAGTCTCTGAGCCATAGGAGCGATTGAATTTGGCCAAGAAGCCAACCCACTGTGATAGCGCAGTCGACCGACGCGATTTGCTGCAGGCCAGGCTTGCCGAGGTCCAAAGTCACATATATCTCATCCTCTTCGTATTCCCACGCTTCATTTTCTTCTGCTTCAGGATCTTGTGAATGCGAAGCCCGCGATTCTGGACCTTTAGCATCCATACGGCGACCTTCATTTTGCAGATCGCTGTCCGCATCCGTTTCGTCTACCTCATCAGCAGCTCGAACGACTCCCTCGTCCTCCCTTGAATCGATCACAGCATTTGGGCTCCCTTTCAGTCGCTCAGGGCTGCGTTGAGGTCCTTCTTCGCGAAAGGTGTCCACGCGCTTCCACGAAGCGTCCAGGAGCGGATTTGTATGGCGGTCGCTATCGGCGAACGTTCTGACGCGCCGACTCATACTGTGCGTAGCGGGTGGTAGGGAATTTGTTAGTAGCAATTGGAACGGTAGAACAGCTCTTAAAACGACAACGTTGTTGAGACGGTCGTGCTAGAACGCTCATGCTTCCTTCCTCCGCGGTGCTATGGCTAACTACTCAGCTCGCAGGTATGTTCCACATCAGTTGCACCCGTGTGAATGTGGTGTCGGCGCGGCTGGGAGATCTCACAGGCGAAACTACACGAAAAGGCATCCACTGCGCGTAAAGCAGTCTGTCGCGCGGAATCGCGTGCGCGTTTTGACGGGTTTCTTCGGTGCAACACCAGATACCTCCCGTGTCCCAGTGTCCACGTTGCGTGTTCCAGGCGACTGTCCGTTAGGTCCTTCGAGAATTGTGAGCCGCAAAGCATTGACGTATCAACCCGCATCCATCATTGGATCATTCACATGCACCGCTCATGCTTATTGCCTCATGGCGCATGCTTCAAGTCGACTATCCACGGTCCAGCTTTCCGATTGTAGATGCAGCGTTCAGCGATAATGAATCATGCATCGTGCGTCTAGCTACGTGCAAGAGGTCGTTTACACCTATTCCTGACACCATGCGAGCAACCGAGCAAATGATCCTTGCAAGCAGAAGGAGCGCGCCCGAGGAAACCTAACAACATCCAACAAGCTCCATACAATCCATTTGAAGTCCTGGCCAGCAGGATGCGCGACTCATTTGCCTGAATCATGCAAGCACACTGATGCACATTCGACGAAGGACTCCTAAGCGTAGTTGACTCACATGCTTGCACGTTCGACACGCTCTCAAACCTTCTTGTTCTAGCTTTATGATTTCCGCAGCAAGGAAACTAGAAGTCCGTCTAGGCTCTGTGACGCCAGCAGTCTGCCCCTCTTCCGACTGCAGACGTTAGAGAACAAAAAATCCTCACGAATGAGACGCGCATCCTCAAAGGCACTCCGAAAGCTGCATTCTGCTGACGAAATATAGTCGGTTGTAACATCGCTTCTCACTAGCTCACTGATGCTGATCTCACGCAAGGACGCTCTTACATGTCGATGTGGAGTACAGATTCCATATGTGGCCTGCAGTGATCGCGACGCGACTCGTGCGGAGAAAGAACAACACTTGCTGATGGTTCTGAGCTCAATAACCCGTTCCGCCTCCTCCATATATCAGTGCTGACTGTTGATTTCTCCCAGCTCACTTCACGATGATGCTCATTTGATGTACAGAGAGAGAGAGAGAGAGAGAAAGCTGGGTCGAGTTATCCTAAAGCACCCTTGCTCTGCCGTGCAAACAAGGGTAGTGGTATCCTTCGTCAGGAGTGGCACTCCCGAGAGCCCTTTAATGCAGTTTACATCAAGGGCTGCTCATATTCCAAACGGGCGACGCAATCAAGATGGCACAACAGCAGGTACGGCAGCCAATAGTGGCGTGAAGACATCGTGCACTGAATGTATCTCCTTTCGCAGCGTGTGAGACCGCAGGTGGCGACAGCCAATTTGATCACCAGCACTCCAAAACAGGATCTGGTGAGGTGGACTCGCTGCGCCAAATTCAAGTCAATAATCACGCTGATGCGACTTGTGACATGTTGCACAGGCTGCTTTGACGCTCCAGCAAAGCGCTGCTGCGGTCAAGACACTCGTTGACACCAGCCTAGGCTGCATCATGTATCTTCGGTAAGGAGGATGCTGGCTATATGCGCATGGTACAGGCAATTGAGCAGACCACTGCGCACTCTTTCAGTGGAATATTTCCTGAAGATCACTTCGAAGAGGTGGTTCTCCCGTCCGGGCGCCCAATGACGACAGACGAGAGTGGAAAAGCTGTCAAAATGAAGGGAGATGGTTCAATCAAAGTCAAGAAGCTTAAGCGTGGCTGTTCGAGTGAAGGCGACCGTCTGCTGGACTACTGGGTGAGCGCATTCAGGCGCATACAGTCTGAGCACGACCAGGCATACAGGTGGAGAGTTGACGCAATGCATCCGCCTTTGAGCACTCGCAGGAGAAAGGGGTCCAGGACGTGCTGGACAAAGAGTACCTCAAGAGTTTGATTCTCGCAGTCTCCCTGGATCCGGATGACCCCCAGAATATCGTGGAGGCCTACACATTCAAGTCAGTATTTTGACGCGCTCGATGAAGAGCATGAAACTGATGCTATGGCTTCTCTTCCCAGCTTCAAGTACGAAAGCATACAAGGGACGAAGAGGAGAGCACCTATTATGGAGCTGTCCGCGCGCCTCAGAGGGATTGACATGAGCGGCGGCGGCTGCTTCAGCCTGAATGCGGATACTGAGAAGAACCTTCCGACGGCAAGGGAAGTGCGAGCAAGTGCACAGTCCATAATTCGCAATCTTATCACCATGACGCAGACCCTGCAAGAGCTTCCTAGGCGTCGCTTCATCACCTTCAAACTAATCTACAATGACACCGCTCCCGCTGATTACCAGCCACCGTTCTTTGACGCAGCTGACGCAGCGAACCATCGATTCATGTTTGGCACCAAGACGCTGCAGCAAGCCCCAGAAGAGAGCTCGTTCGGAACGCTAGAGACTGGACATCAGAGTGTCTCAGTGCATGTTGCTTCTCTCGCAGATGCTCTTCCATTACCCGTCGTCATTGACCCCGATGCAGGGCGCAATATGATCAGCGCAAGGACAGAGGTTCTGCAACAGGAGGCGATCTTGCAGAAGCAAGATTCCGATGAACGCTGCGTGGTCTGGGATGCCGAGGAAAATGCGCATGGAGGGCTTTCGGACATCGAAGAAGTGGACGAAGAACCTGATACAGATGCAGATGGCGAGCCAGGCCCTGATAACCACAACTCATGGTTGAAACAGCACCAAGCCCGCCTCGATCGCAAGAAACGTGTCGGTTTCAAGCGTGGCTTCCAGCCCGGCGTGCCTGTTGGCGTCAGGCTTCCCAACGGAAAGATCACTCCCATGCCACTCGCTGCGGTCGAAGAAGCAGCCAAACGCGAGGCAGCTAGGCGTGAAGGTCACACAGTCGCTGAAGATGACCTCACCGACGTGGAAATGTTCGTCTCCAAAGTCATTCGCAAGGAGTGGGATATCGAAACAAACACCGACTTGCTGCATAATGTCTTTTCTCCCAGACGCTATGGATCCCTTCAAAGCACTCTGCAGCCTCACTCATCGAGCCCGATTTTGAGAAAAGCAAACCCGACCATTCAGTCTCAAGAGTCCAAGCAATTGGCTCCCACGAACGGTCAAAATGTATATCAGGAGACCGTGCAGGCTACATCACAGCGGGAGAATCATCTTCAGCAAGTCCCCACACGACAGGCTCATTCTGGGCAGAGTCGTGCTCCGGCTTCTTCTCGAGGTTACCTGCATGGGGACGTCGAAATGCAGAACGCTTCTCCGGCTTTGCCCTCTGACTCTCAAACCGATGCTGTGGGCATTTCCAGCCAATCGGTGACCCAAACTGGGGATCAATCTCACACTCACTCACAATCTCAGAGGACTCTTCGTCCTCGTGCTGGTCGCGCGGAAAAAGAGTCGTTGCTGAATGCCTCGTTACCCAAACCGAACCAATCAGCAGTGGTGTCCGAAGACATCACGCGATGTGCTTGTGAAGATGATGACGATGATGGCCTTATGATACAATGTTCGTCATGCTCGGTTTGGGTCCACGCGACGTGCTATGGCTTCAGAGACACCGCAAATGTCCCGGATGATTTCCTCTGCTATGCTGACCGCATCAAAGCTCTGCCGCCGGTGGCCTCGCCTGCGCATATCGAGGGAAATGATCTGATCGAGGATTTGCAATGGCTTGCTCTGAAACGCCGCGCTCTGCACTTGATGTACATCACCGACAGAGCTTGGCCCGACTCGGTCCAGAAATTGGCTCAAAAAATTGGGGCAAACATTCGCATGGCGACCAAGATCCGCAACGAGTTGGAACAAGAAGGCTTCCTGCGCAAGGCCTCTCCTGAACTCGATCCGCATCTGTTCCAGCGTCAAAGGTCGGTCTCGCACTCGCAGAGGAAAGGTCGAGCTCGACCTCGCAAGGCGACTACGTCCCAACTGGTGATGGTTGACACGCTTCCAGTCAAGACGAGCGCCAATGCATTGTACTTCACCCCCGGACTCGGCAAAGAGCGCGAGATTCTAGAGGCACCTGCTAAGCAACGGCACAATACCGGAGGAGCAGACCTTTCCGGCGAAGGCTCAATGAGCAGGAGATCTGATCGTAAGCATGTTCCTGCGTATGTTAAGCCGGTTTCCTTGCTGACGTTGTACACCTATGCAGCACACGCTGCCACGGCTGAGGCGAATAGTCAGGAGGACCTCAAGTGCAACCACACGCTCGTGCTGGACAGCTGCGACCCTGCAAGTGCCGAAGGGATGCCTGAAATTCAGGGCATAGCGCGTTTGGCAGCCGGAGTTGTCAATGCCGGCTCCGGCGCAGCTCGAGTAACTATGATTCTTGACAAGACGGCAGCCCGCAACGCCACGCCTGTGCTTGTGGGACAAAGTCATGAAAGTGTTGCTGGTCAACAAGTCGTAGGTGCAGCAGCAGATTCCACACCCACACTGGGGGCCCTGATTCTGATATCTTTCTTGTTCCACACGCCGAAAAGGCTGCAACGCTGCCGCAGCATTTACCAATGATGGCAGAGCCCTCCAATTCCGATGCGAATGCCCAATCAGCAGGCGCTTGCCAACTAATGGCTGGCATCCAAGATTTTATCTACAAATCTCCTGAGATCCTGCCAACGAATATTGCTACCACGTCCCAACCCAGTCACACTGTCTCCGTTCCTTTCAAGCCCATCATTCCCGCTCGCAAGAAAGGCATTCCTGCCAAGGCCCAATCTGGAGACGGAAGCGCCGTTACTCCTATTTCGTCTGCTAGACCTGTGAGTTGAGGTTAAGAGCTCGCGTCTACGCTGCATTCGCTGACTGAGATTGCGTTGATTCCGAATGTGACCAGGCGGATGATTCCATTGTTTGTCCTGAAGCTACAGAGCATGGCATCTGGTCCATGAAGCAGATCAGCGATGAGGGTGTAGCCCTTGAGAATGGGAGTGAAGGCTGTCGCGAGACGATCGAGAAGTTCATTCCGCCACAAAACGCCAGACATGGTGACCACTTAGCCGCCAACAAACGCTTTGCTCCCACCGACTTTCATTGGCCAGGCGCGATCAAGAAGATATCGATCGCAAGCGCCATTGAAATCCAGGACGAAAGTGACTTCATAGACTCCTTGTGATCAAGGAGGCCTTCTGCAGCTTTTTCACCGGACACTGCCACATGTTCTCTGTATGTCTAATGACGAGCGGCTCTGCTCATACAGCCCATGCATCAGACGAATGATGCTCTGCTGCTGCAAGTTGTTAGCAACATGTATGAAGACTGCTTCCAAGTGAGGATTAGGTTGCGGCGTGCGCATATGATTTGGTCGCACAATGCTTGGATTAAAGCTGCCGCTCTGGTCGCGTGACCGGAGAGGACCGAGGGAGCGAGCCCACCACAACACCAATGCCCACATCAGAACGGAACCAGGCGGAGTATACTGACAGGGACTTGCCCCCGCAAGGACCTACCTAGACTCGAGATTAGCACAAACTGAAATGAATACTGACTGATGATCGATGTGAGACCACGCCAACTGCAGCGCTTTCTGAAGTCTGGCCGCCTTAACACTACAAAGACATAGGGGAGCGACTCGCAGAGAAGTCGTGCGAGAGAGAAGAGTTGAGTTCTCTTAAGCGGAACGCGCCGACATCAAAACCTCATGCGTTTATATCGATGACAAGTCTTGAGATATATACGTCTACAATCCTAGAAGGCAAACACAGCGTACGCCTGATTTTCATGCAACGGCTGGCCCATTGATACTGTTCTGATAAATATCGGGCAGTGGCAGCAAATGAGACGAACCGAATCGACTGGCAATACTCAAGCTTCAAGAATGGGCCGCTAGGTCGACCAGCAAATCGCAGGAGGTGCTACGTGAAGACCCTGTGTGCCAGCTTCCTGGGCTGGACAATCGGCGGCACGATGTTCGTGAGTGTCTTCGCAAGTGATGTTTAGGGAGGCTGCGAGCTACATCTGACAGCTAAAAGCGGTGCTGTCAGTGGAAATTCGGGTTCGCAGCCAACTCTTCGATCGATACCATCCTCGATCGGCCCAACGTGTCCTTAGAGGATATTCTTGACGAGGACGATTTATTGCAAGAATGTAAATCCCAGAATACAAAGCTCATAAGCTTTCTCCAACAACCCCGCATTCTCAAGCGACTCTTGGAGCATGTCGTAGGTGATGCGGACGTGGGCGGGGGCCAAGGGCCTGAATGGGAGGAGAAAGTGAAATTCAAGTGAGTCCTTTGATATATCTTGTTCAGAGTCTAAGACTGGTCCTTACATCATCCACTGTCTTTCAAGGTACCCGTACATCGCGTCCGAAGTCCTTTCATGTGATATCTGGGCAATCGCTGAGGGCCTGTTGGCGGATCCGAAAGGACTTCTTGAGCCTTTCTGGGATGTAATTCTGACATACGACGCCGATTCGCCATCGGCGCCCACGCCTCACCATTCGCATCCTCTCTTCGCTGCGTCTTTCAAGCTTCCGGCTCACCTTGATGAAAGCGCTTCAGTTCCAACGAGCACTCCGCATGCTTCACTCGGCCGGACAGCATCGGACAGTGCCGAGCCAGGCCCCGGAAAGAGTGTGCTGGCTGGCTACTGGGCCAAAGTGAACGGCTTTTTATTGGACAAGAAGGCATCCGAGGTACGTAAGGGCTCAACAGCTCCAGACGACCGCCACTCGTCATATCTTACTGACTTGGTTTATTGCAGATGCTCGAATTCATCAAGTCCTTACCAATGATCACGGAGCGTTTTGCTGCTCATATTGAGACGCCTGCGGTGATAGACTTGCTCTATCGGATCATCCAGTGCGAAGACACCAGCCCTTCAGCCGGAATTATCGACGTAAGTATCCTGCGATTAAGTCGCTGTCGTGACTGGGTCTAACTTACTCTCAATCTCTCAGTGGCTAGCCGATCATCATCTGGTTCTCCTGCTGGTCGACTTGCTGTCCCCCTCTCATTCGCCCAATATTCACAACAACACTTCGGAGTTGCTCAAGGCGGTGATTGCGCTATCTGCGCCATCGCCTTCTACTCTCGCGCAGAATGCAGATCCGTCAGCCCCGGGCTTTGACAGCAGCATGTCAAGCGCGACGGGGGTGGCCAACAATCGCATTGTTCGAGACCTTGCAGGGGAAGATGTTGTCCGCAAAATGGTCACATTCATGTTAGATTCGGCAGATTCGGCAGTTGATGAGCCGCAGATACCCAGCTCGGAAACTCCGGCCCCTGTTCGAGCATCGAGCACAGAAGAGGAGGCGCCAATGCCACTTAATCCAAGAGACAGCCCTGCTTCGGAATCAAGAGTACTGGAACCCACAGATCCACGCCGCAGTCCACGCCCCTCGCCAGACTCACACCGTCAAGACAAAAGCAAGGCGAAAGCACCGGAGGTCGCCATCACGCAGGAGACGCGCACATCCTCACTCGTTACGTGCATCAGCATCTTCATAGAGCTCATTCGTAAGAACAATAGCGACTACTTTGAGCAGCATCTCTTCCACACCCTCCGGTCACACCTACTACAACGACAACAAGAGTTGTCGGAGCAGCGCACAAACAAGGTCTCTCGCGTTCTCGAACAGAGTGGCACTCAAGAGCCACCACCGGACATGAATGAGGAGGATGACGAGATGGAAGGGATGGAGGAGGCAATGGCGGAAGTTTCGGAGAAGTTGGGCATTGTGCATCTCGGCCCCATGCTAGGGATAATCAGCGAAAGGTTGCCAGATTTCCAAAAACTGCTCACGCAGCCGAGTGAATCAACCGCAAAGCTCGCCATGACGATCGGCCCCATCACGCCTCTGTCTTTCGAACGCTACCGCATCACTGAGCTTTACGCAGAGCTACTGCACTGCTCCAACATGGCGCTGCTGAATAGAGCGCCGGGATCAGGGCCACAGTACTCCAAACAGGGCACTCTGATGGGCGGCATCGATGGTCTTCAGGTGCTTGCTAAAGCGCTTCAAGGATTGGATGGAAACGATGGCGATGACGACGCCAGCTCCACGGGCGTTGGGCATGGACAGGATCCCAGCGGCCCCGTCAGCATGCATCAGTCATCAACTCCGCTTGAGCAAGGGACGGAAGCATCAAAGGATGCCGAAGCCGACGCTCCGATGCGGAGGTCACGTCACCTTCGCGAGGAGTCGAAGGTCGGCACCAGCGATTCGGGCGAATTCATGGGCGATGAGAGTACCGATACTGCTGATGCAAGCTTCACTGCCGTGACGGGCGAGAACTCTTCATTTACGCTTGGCATAGTCGATGCCTCTCCGCCATCGGCCGATGACGACACCACTGCGGAAGTTACCGACGGCGTTATACAGCTCAGTCTCCATCAGCGCGCGCAGCACCTGTCTAATGGCGCCGTGCATATAGAGGCTCCGAACGAATCAGACTTGTTCGTTGGAGAGCTGCTCAAAAAGCGCTTCCATGAGTGCAGCGTAATTCCATCTATCCTTGTGAGTGCTCAAGTGACGCCTCACACTCTTTGTGCGGGTGCTGATCTCCGAATTTCACGCAGCAACTCTTCTTTGATCACCATTGGAACAACTTTCTGCACAACGTCGTTTACGACATTCTACAACAATTCTTCAACGGGCGAATGAATGGAGGGTATAATGAGCGGCTGACGATCTCAGTGTTCGCAGAGGGTGAGCTTTGCAAGCGAATTATTGAAGGGCATCATGCAAACGAAGAATCTGCGTGAGTCGCCTTCTTGATGCATTGGCTTGGCGCAGTTGTTGACTCAAGATTTGACACTACAGTAATGGCCCTCGCAAGATACGCTTGGGTTACATGGGCCACCTCAACCTGATTGCGGAGGAGACTGTCAAGCTCCTTGAGCGCTACCCACAAGAAATTGCGAAGGCCGTGGAAAGCACCATGCCGCAGCCAGAATGGCATGAGCTGCTTCAAACGCTCCAGATCAATCGTCAGAAAGAGTCTGGGCCGCTCGCCGGCGGCAGACCCTCAATCGGCGCATCTATCACAGGAATTGGCTTTGTAACAAATGGCGAGACAGCTGGCAGTGCGTGCACGTGATTTGGCACAGCGCTTTCGGAATTACTGACCTTGGTTTTCTTCAAAGGCGCCGAGGAGAATACGTTTGCTAGTTATGTGAGTTGTCAGGATGCCACCATTCTACACCTGATCGACAGGAACTGACATGCTTGGGCGTGCAGTTGTCTTCTCAAATCGGGAATCAATCGGACGATGACGACTCCGACGAGGACTCTGGCTGGATCGGAGCGCGCGTTGGGCGCTCCGGTCATGCAGATGCTGAAGGGTTTGACGACAGCTTCCAACCCATTGCCCATACTGGTGGCGACAATGACGTACGTAGCTTCATCCAACATGATGGCTTGGGAGAATGACACTGATCAACCTTCACAGTTCGATGACGATTGGGGCCCCTTTGCTGGATCCTCGGATCCACCGACTGCCGAGTCATCAAATCCATTCGCTCAAAATTTGACGTCCGCAGACTGGGCTGCACGTGAGTCCCCCGTGACGTGATGACGCACACAGCAAAAATTCCTGACTTGCATTTGCAGAATTTCATCGCGAGGCTTCATCTGCAGCTTTTGACGACCCAGATGCGCAGGCAAATAGCGACTCAGCCTCACCATCGTCACGCGACAATGACGACCCCTTCGTCGATTTTTTTGATCCAGAATTCCGGAACAAAGATCTTATCATCAGTCCGCCAGCAGGGAACGTCGTCGCAGAGCGTGCTCGACGGCGATCGTCTGCCTCGTCAGGAAGCTCTGATCCATCCGCAGCCCAAGCGGTTCACGCAGAAGAGCCATTCGGGCCAGGCGTGAATGCTACGAAGACAGAGACAACGGTGAGTGGAGACCATGCTGCACACTTGTGAGCACTTTCTCATTTTCCAAGTTCGTGCTTTGAAGGACGATGGACGCCTTGTACGTACCATTGATGACGGAGTCGGAGGCCAGATTCAGGTGGCAGTGCCTCTAGATGACGTCGCTCTAGCGGTGGCGAGCGAGGCGGCCCAACGCGAGGATGCGAGCATCCCCAAGCCCGCCGCAGAAGATGGCGAAAGTGCAAAGGCGGCCTCGAGTGAGGACATCGCACTCTCATAGATGCGTTGCTCGCTCAATGCGCATCTTTCAGTACCCTTAGAATACATATACACGATGCGCGTGCTTGCAAAATGCGAATCCAAGGGGGAGCTGCTTGCATTTCCAAAGCGCAGTAACTCAAAATGCGGTGTTCCAATATGTCTGCTCTTCCGCGGTTGAAGGCAGCTTCTCACGTCTAAGCATTACACCGCTGACGTTGGGGAAAGTGGATGCTTGACTGAGCCGGTCCGCATAGGCGAATGCATCAGACGACATCGATTGTCTTTCATCCGCCGAGGATGTTGCACTCGCGCGAGATGAGATTGAAGCTCTGTGCATTTCATTGGCGGACACAGAATGAATGCTGCTGACCGAGCCGGACCAGGCATGGCCAGGCGCTGTTGCATAAGATGCCATCGTCTGCGCTCTGCCACGCCCTCGACCAGGCGTGCGCGTTGCCGCCCGTGTGAATGTCATGTCGCCATCTTCTGCAAGCTGCACAGCATCACCACGTGCCATTTCGCCTCCGAGTCTGCCAGCGCGCGGCGTCATATTGATACCGTTTAGCACGCGGCTAGCCATCAAAGGGGATCGGCCGCCCTGCTCATCGAGTGAGCCTCCCAGTATGGCTGACTGCCTTTCACCCTCATTGGGCTTCGCACCATCGTCAACTCCGCTTAGCATAAGTGCGGAGCCAATCGCGTGATGCGCACTGACCCCCGCTGCCCCGGCTACCGAAGAACCATGGACATAGTGCCCGCCATGCGGCAAAGGCATTGGTGGGAACGGCGAGTCTGCCTCTCCGGCACCATAAAGGATACGATTGAGCGGTGTCGCGCTGCTCGGCGTCTGCGGACTGGAGGTGGAGTCTGTCGAGATGGAGCTGACCGAGCCACGTGATGTGGGGTCTGAGCGATAAGACTGGTTGGTGTAGAATGAAGGGAGATTGCTGGCGGCGGCAGGGCCAAGGATGGCCTGGCTTGTGCTCGATGCCCGAGCAGGCAGAACAGGTCGGCTGTGAGCGTTTTTCACCTGCATTCCCATCTGCATCTGCACGCTGTCGCTCTGCGCCCTCGCCATTGGAACCGCTGCCTTGCCAGAAGGAAAACTGGAATGCATGCTCTTCTGTAGGTCGGTCTGAGAGCGGCCCGTGGCAGCGCTAGTAGGCGCCATACCTCGATGACGGTTGCTCTCTTTCGCCCAACTTGGAAGTGCAGGAACGTCGCCGTCGCCACTTTGGCAGCCGGAGCTCTCATTTTGTGCGTACGCTTGGCCGAGTTGCTGCTGTAGACGATCCATACTCTTCTTGGTGCCGATGGTAAGCCGCGCGCCACCTTGCGGTAGAGGGGAAAGCGGAAAAGTTGGGGACGCGAGATCACCGTTCGAGCGTTCAGACGGTCTCCTGGATAAAGAGAACTCGTCTGCTGATCGGAAGCTCATGCTTGATTGGCTGCGCTGCTGCTCGCTTTCCCGCGGCGCCTTGCGCTGTCGTCCTGGTGTGGCGAATGGCGGGATGGCACCGCTACCTATTGTGGGCACAGCATCAGCAGAATAGACATGATGATCCATCCTCGGTCTTGGTGGACTTTGTTCCGGTGCGCTGGCTACTGCATTCGCACCTGGCAAAGGGCTGATGAATGAGCTGAGATCTAGGAAATGGCTTGAGCCAGCAGCACTGCCTTTGCCCGCCGTCAGCGAGTCTGTCCCCTTTTTCTTCTTCATTCCTTTCGATGCGAGCTTGCCAAATAGGCCATCCATCCAGTGCTGCTTGTACTCCCGTCCCTTGGCCGCCGCCTCGCCTGGAGTTGAAGTCTGTGCCAGAACTGTCATGGGCGTTGGCAACGACTCCAGAAGCTTGTACTGACGGTCAAATTCACGTGCAGAGGAGCAAGTGAATGAGGAGATCGAGGCACTATCGTCGCAGTCCTCATCACGATCCTTCTCTTGCTCACGGTCGCGGTGGCTTTCCGTCGGTGACGCAGGCGCATTGGCGTGCGTTACCGCTGCCTGTGCGGCCGCTTGAGCTGCGAGGTTGCGCGAAGACTTTGACCGTTGGTACCACTGCGGCTTCTCGCCGGCATCCTTCCCCGACGGTCCGCCCGCTCGACCCTGGCTAGAAGCATGGCTTTCGGTAGAGACGGTGCGTGCCATGTGTATGGCAGCGCCACCTGTGCTCATGGGAGACGGTAGCGGTGGCGGCATATTGCCCATATACGGCATCGGCACACTGATGTTTGGCGCGTGTCCGGAGCGTAGCGCTTCGGTGCTGAATTTGGAACGCAGGTGCGACGAGGAGCGTGGCGGCGAGGCAGTCTGCATTGTAATCCTCGCGTTCGGTCAGCACCGCATGCTACAGTCAGGATGAAATACCAGTGCGGGGACTCACCGGACTCATCCGTCCCGCCTTTTCCGCACCAAAGCTCGGTCTTCGACTGTTTGTGGCCCGCACAGCGCTACTGCTGGGTGCGCCGCCGGGTTGAAGCGGGAGCGAGCCAGACGGTCGAGATGATACAGATTGTTGGCTGGCGTACAATTGCGCCGTGGACGGCGCCGACATCGTGATGGTTGATGACGCGGGCATGTTTCAAACCAGCGGGGCTGGGCGGATGGTCGATCCGGAATGGCTCGAGAGGCTGTAGGATCTGCGTTTGCGTGCGTGTTTGTTTGCTTGCGAGAATGGTGACAAATGACTGAGGATCGAGATGAAGAAAGCCTGCGGTTGGGGTTGTGACTGACGGGGGTCTACAATGCAGTGTGCGAGTTTGGGACTGATTACCGGGACCAATAAACGAAGAGAAGAGCCGACTTGCAGATGACGGAGCGTTGGAAGGCACGGATGATGTTGTTACCGAAGCTGATGGTCTTGAAGTAGATCGTCGAGTGTCAATGACCAGGGTGCACCACCTATCATTTCTTCAGGCCCATGTTGCTGCGGTAGCCTGCCATGGGCGTGAGTACGAATTGAGACAATGCCTCTGCCCGGTGAAGAAGCGCAAAGCGGTGACGTATTTGATCGTTGTTTGATCCGAAAGGTCGCAGATAAAAGAAGGCAAGCTGAAGATCGATGATCTCCTGTTCTTGCTCGAAAGCCGCGCGAATCGGGTTGGTGTCCCAGAGCTTGCGTCCTGGCTCTGTTTTCGTCGTCTTTAGGGATCCGTGCTGGTCCGTGAGTCTGTCGCCAGTCTCTTTCCGCCAATGTCCTCAGGCCTGGGCATAAGCGATTTCAAGTGGTGACTAAGCAGAGAAGCAGGCAGTTTAGCGTGCAGGGGCCCGGCCTTAGCACGGTGGACAGGGTGCAGATGTAGTCCAAGGTCGCAGTCCGGCTCCGACTGTTGACTCTTGACAGAGGCCACAGAGCGAAGTGGACGTTGGTGACCAAAATCGGCGGCGGTCACTGCGAAAGCTAAACCCTGAACACTGGATGCAACCTATTGCCTCCAATGCTTGAACATTGCGCAATGCACGAGCTCGCAGAATCTTGCACAGGGCCAAGGGCGAAGCGGGCCCTCCTTTTGTCTGCAGCAAGCTGGCCGACTCTGAATATGGTCGAGTTGTCTTGCTGTATGTCGCCTTTGTTGCTGCACTCTCCCATGTTCCATATTTCAGATTCCAGCTCCCACATAGTATGGTATGCATGTATCTGGCGTTCACAGCTCTTTCGCGGGCTGCAGTACACTACACATGTACCCCCTACACTGGCAACCACAAACATGCACACTACAGATGTACCCTGGAGCCCCACGCGGCTCGTCCAAGCAAAGCAGTACATAGAGTGGGGCGCCCATTGGAACAAGACACAAACATAAACAGATGTCTGCGTGCGGTGTGCGTGAAGAAGTGTTCGATCTGATGGGGTCTGAGTTGCGACTCGCGAGCCTCGCGACCAGGGGCGCATGCAAGGAGGCGTATGTACGCGCCTGGGGCCCGTTTTGGGGGGAAGGGGGTAGATGCGGACGCGGAGTGCTCTGCGGAAACGAGGCTTCCATTTTCAGCGACTTTTCGGCGGCTTGATCTGAGCGATGAGACGCGATCGATGTTCGTCACGCGTCGCGGCTCTGTTCTGCCCCTCACGATTTAGTTTGCCCTCGAGCAGACTAAAACAGAGATGAGGTTGTGCACGTGACACATTTTGAGCGGTATAGTATTGCTGCGACAGCCCGATGGCCGAGAGCTTTTGTTGCTCTTGTTTAAAGAGGGTCATGTTCTCCACAAGGTGCATACTCGGCCGAGAGAGTTACAAAGCCTATCCCGATGATGTCCGCTTACGGCAGGCGCCTACAGCCGTATAGCGCATGGCCCGTGTGACGTTGAAAGCGGACGGCTGCAGGGTGCAGTCCGATCAACCAACGACGTCAAATGCTCGCTCGGCGCTCTCAGAGGTAGGGCCACCCACCATCCCCTCCTCCGCATTGGCCCCCCATTTCCTTTTTATATAGCCGGTCGGTCCATCCGCGCTGCCTATCTAAGTGGCCGTTTGTCCAATTGCTGACCCCAAGCTCATTCCGTTGTCAAGCGCACCTTTCGTTCCAAATATTGCAGCATTACAAAGGTGTAGATCCACAGCAGCACGCAGCAGCCTTGACTTGTTCAACATGTCGCAGCAGGTCGAGGGCGTTCGCATCCTAGGTGCGTGGGACGCCCCGCATCGATCACCTCTTCTGCAGCATGCCACTGACCTTTTGCTTTACTTCCCCCGTACCTTCTCAGGTAAGGTCGAGGGCGCACACGTGCAGATCCTCACCCCCGAAGCAATCCGTTTCCTCGCTGTCCTCCACCGAAACTTTGAGGCCACCCGTCAGAGCCTCCTCAAGGCACGCCAGCTGCGGCAGACGCAATTCGACGGCGGTGCTCTTCCGGACTTTCTGCCGCAGACAAAGTTCATCCGTGAGGACCGCCAATGGAAGTGCGCCCCGCCTGCACCCGGTCTCCGCGACCGGCGTGTCGAGATCACTGGGCCTGTCGACAAGAAGATGGTAATTAACGCTCTCAACTCAGGGTGAGCAGCTCCCGGCCCTTATTTCTCTGCTATCGATTGAACCCGCAGCTGACGCCCGATATCATCTCTCTTTGTACCGATCGCGCTGCACAGTGCCTACACATACATGGCAGACTTTGAGGACTCGAACTCGCCGACCTGGTTCAACAACCTCGATGGCCAGGTTAACATGCGCGACGCCGTCTTCCGCCAGATCGACTTTAAGCAGGAAAATGGAAAGGAGTACAAGTTGAAGCCCCGTGGTCAGACTGCCACCCTCATCGTCCGCCCACGTGGCTGGCATCTCAATGAGGAGAACCTCTTGATTGACGGCAAGGCCATCTCCGGCAGTCTGTTCGACTTTGGTCTCTACTTCTTCACTAACGCAAAGGAGCTGATCCGGACTGGATACGGCCCTTACTTCTACACGCCCAAGATGGAGTCTCACCTCGAAGCACGACTCTGGAATGACGTCTTCAACCTCTCGCAAGACTACCTTGCCATCCCACGCGGAACAATTCGCGCCACTGTGCTGATTGAGACCATCACTGCTGCATTCGAGATGGACGAAATCCTGTACGAGCTACGTGACCACTCTTCTGGCCTGAACTGCGGCCGCTGGGACTACATCTTCTCCTTCATCAAGAGGCAGCGATACAACAAGAGTGAGTGGCTTCAGCTTTGTTCCCAGCGGTGATTACAATACTGACGCTTTTTCTCAACTTTGCAGACGCTATTCTTCCTGACAGGTCTGATGTGACGATGACAGTTCCGTTCATGCAGGCCTACGTCAACCTGCTCATTCAGACGTGCCACAAGCGCCAGGTCGCTGCTATCGGCGGTATGGCGGCTCAGATCCCTATCAAAGACGACCCGAAGGCAAACGATGTGGCGATGGAGAAGGTCAAGGCTGATAAGCTGCGGGAGGTCAAGGCTGGCCATGACGGAACTGTGAGTACCTTATGGATGAGTCACCGTTGAAGGAGGCTGAGCGGATCGATTTTCAACCCTTCTCGTATGCAGTGGGTTGCTCACCCTGCGCTTGTCAAGATCGCTCTTGAGATCTTCGACAAACACATGCTCGGTCCGAACCAGTACCACGTCCGTCGCGAAGAGGTCAAGGTGACCGCTCTGGACCTGCTCAACTCGAACGTCCCGGGTGCCATCACCGAGAAGGGTGCTCGTGCGAACGTCTCAGCGCTGCTCGGGTACTGCGCAAACTGGGTCAACGGCCTCGGATGCGTGCCCATCAATTACATGATGGAAGATGCTGCGACTGCTGAGATTTCTAGGCTGGGTCTCTGGTCATGGGTCTACCATGGTCAATCAAGTGAGTCCGCTCTCGTCAACGCCTGCATGAATGCACTGAGGATTCTTACTAATCCTGTGATTCTCCTGTCGCCGCTTACTCGCAGCGAACGACGGAACAAAGATCACGCCGCAGTTCGTCGACCAACTGCTCGCAGAGGAGGCTGCCAAGTTGACCAAGCTGGATCCTAAGGCTGTCGACCTTGCGCGCCGTTACCTGTCCGATCAGGTGCGCCAGAAGGCTCCGTCCGAGTTCCTCACAACCGACCTGTACCCGCACCTCCAGCACCACAAGGCGCCTGCGCGCATATGAGTGCCCAGTCGCCAACCAGGTCTGACCAATAGCTTCACTCTTCTGCCATTGGGAGAAGGGGCGCGCAGCTCTCTTGACGCGGGGGCATGTTTCCATAATTTGTACACTTACCATGTGACTGGACTCGAAAATGACATGATCGTTTCTCTGCTACATTGTCACGAGGGGACTATTGGAAGCATAAAATTAAAAATTCTCATTCATGGAGCGAACGAACGAAATAGAACAGGCTGACAGCTTCAAACAGTCCTTGTGCTATTAAGCGCTGGCCACGTCGGTGCGTGATGCCCTCTATGCTATATTTCGCTGAGCCGAGCCGAGATGGAAGAAGCGGCACCACAATTTCGGCGCTTCTGCGCGTCCGGAGCGATGCGGATGGATGTTGATGTGATGAGGAAGGCGTCTTTCTGCCAGCCGTTCCATCGAAGCAAGAGCCGGGTACGCACACCTATCCTTTCCATTTCGTTTTCAGACCCGAAGAAGTCGGCACACTTGGATGCACCATGGAGCCATACGGCCTGCCACCGCGCTCGGTGAAATATAGGATATTCCGGGCCGCGTTGCATTGCGCCAAGATCTTGACATCCTCCGGTGGAATGGACAGGCGAGGAGGCTATTTTAGATCGAAGGCGGCAATTACACTCTCTAGGCTCGGGAGTCGGGAGGTGCAGACAGTTGGATAGAACGTGGATGAACTACCCGCTCCGTAAAAAAGCTCTCGGGCCGTGCTCCTGCGCGATTCTGATTGATGGTGACGTAGGATGACGTTCTCTCACCAACCATGGCGTGTTTGTTACTGACAACTGTGCTGCGCAGTGCGTCAAGTCAAATCCATGGTTGCCATGATTATTTGAACCTTGAAGCATCGCCCAAGTACACGCAGATTGGTTGGATGGAGTACACTTGCTCAAGTCGCACGTACCACTGCAGAAGAGACTGCAGTAATAACGAGATCATGGTCTGATCAGCTCGCCAGCTTCCCCCTTAACTCCGACAACTTGAAAGTAGCGTCGCTCCGTGCGACGGAGCATTAATCACGCGACTGACACGAGCACTACTTCTGCTGTGCCTGCTCGCCTCGAGTCCTATCAGCAGCGCGATGCGCTTTGCCATGCTGCTATCTCTGGCAGGCACACATCTTCCAAACGGACGCGTAATAGTTCTTCCAAAGAGACGCGGCAATGACGGGGTCGACTTGCCGGCCGGCGCAGGGACGGGCCGCTCATTACCTGCCGGCATTTTGGTCGCCTGTTCGCTTGCTGCAGCCTTTGCAACGTGCTTCTCGGCATACCTGATATGGAAGCAGCTCAAGAATTATCGCAAGCCGATTTTACAGCGCTATGTCGTCCGCTTACTCGTCATGTAAGCTGCATAGCACAAGGCTGGCAAATTTACTGCTCACGGTTGGTTGCTAACGTGTCTCTCTCCTCTCCATGGCTAGGGTTCCCATCTACTCGATTGCTTCTTGCATATCGCTCTTCTCACTAGATGCGGCGTTTGCGATTGACCTAGTGCGCGATCTGTACGAAGCATTCGTCATCTACTGCTTCTTCAACCTGCTTGTCGAGTACCTCGGCGGAGAGCGCTCGCTGATCATCTTGCTGCACGGGCGGCAGCCGACGCCACATCTGTGGCCGATCAATTACTTTCTGCAAGAAATGGATGCCAGCGATCCGTTCACGTTTTTGGCGCTCAAGAGGGGTGTGCTGCAGTATGTCCAGATCAAGCCTGTTCTCGCCGTTATCACGGTGCTGTGCAAAGCGCTCGACGTATATGACGACGGCAAGCTTGCCATCAACAATGGTTACACCTGGGTGTCGTTCATGTACAGTGAGTTTGGACCGTACATGCATGGGACTGGAAATGATATGCTGATAGCTTCGTTATCGAATGAGCTCAGACATCTCTGTCTTCTTGTCACTCTATTGCCTGGGAATGTTTTGGGCGTGCCTGTCGGAAGACCTTCAAGCGTTCAGAGTCACTTGGAAATTCATCTGCATCAAGGTGTGTGGCTCACAGCCTGTAACAATCACGGGAATTTATGAAAGCTGACGAAGTTCTCGATCTTCAGGGGGTCATCTTTTTCTCTTTCTGGCAAGGACTCGGCATCTCCATCCTTGTCGCCATTGGCCTAATCAAACAGAGTGAGCAGTGTAAGATTTGCTTGAGGGTAGCATTGCACTCACACTCTGGCGTTTGCATAATCCTTTCTAGTCGGTCCGGTCGCCGACCCTGAGTACATCTCGCTCGCTGTGCAAGACATGCTCATCTGCTTTGAGATGCCCATCTTTGCACTGATGCATGCCTTCGCCTTCAGCCACAAGGATTACCTCGAACTATTTGCTCACCATGCTGCCAGGCTGCCCGTCTTTTACGCCGCCAGAGATTCAGTGGGAATGTTCGATGTCTGGACAGACAGCTTGACCACTATCCGTGGGACTGGGTATGGCTACCAGACATTCGAGCCTAGCGAGGGTGTGGTCCACGCAGAGCTAGGGCGTCAGAGAAGGTACAAGGCTGGCTTGCGATACGCAAACGGGGGCAAATGTAAGTGAGATGTGGCTCGCCCCGAGTGTGTCCACTGACACTTCCTAATTTTTTTGCCTTCAAACATGACGTTCGTTTTCGGTAGCGAAATACTGGCTGCCGCTGCGGAGAAGTGGGGATCCTGCCGAGATACCCGGTGAGCGACATCGCTCACCCGTGACGCGTTTCCGGAGGTACCTCAATCAAAAGCGCATGGAGCGAGAGGGGTATGCGCCTTTGCTTCCTGAAGAAGCAGCAGAGGCGGTCCATCCTGATCCAGGAGACGAGGATGGGGAACAACGCGGAGTAGGCTACGGTTCGCACGGCTGTGGAAGCAACGAGCAACGTCGCAAGAACGTCCTCTTGCAGAAAGCTGCCGCAGGCGTGCAATCAACATTCGAGTACGTCGATACCGTCCTTCTTCCGGAGCCCGACGATGATTCGCCGGCTTGCTTAGAGTTCGAGGATCCAGACGAGGACGAGGAGAAGCTATACGAAAAGAGCCGCAACTTGCTGCGCGGCGGCATCGGCGACTGGGGCTTCCCAACTGTGGAGCCGCGCAGGGATCAGAAGCGCCGGGACGGTATCGAGGTGCACAGAGAGGAGAAGAGACGCAGGCTCGAGAGCCAGAAACGTCGGTCGGAGTGGCGCAGGGCTCAAGAGGCGGAGGCTTATGCTTCCTTCGGTAGCGACGATGAGGCAAATGCCGCCAGCCCTTCCAGCGGTCCCGGCGCAGTTGGCACAATGAAGGCCACAACGCCGACGGTGAAGAAAAAGCGCTGGTCTCGCTCAAGGTTTGCAGCGTACGCGGACAGTGATGTGGAGGCGGGGGATGCGATATGCAAGCACAATTCTGGTTCAGAACCGAACGGTGCAGGCAAAGGCAAAGCGACGTCATCATCCGATACCGCCATAACGCCGCGTGAATCTGTAGCTCAGCCACGACCCAGAAATGACTCGATCAAGGGCGGGTCGGCTTCAGCTCCCAGAATAGGTGGCGCGGTAGACCTTTTCGTCGAGGATCGCGAGGCGGAAGAGCGCGAGCGCATACGCGAGCGCAGGAGGGGCGACCCGGCGCTGCGTGCCATGAAACGCAAGCGCATCTTCCGCAAGCAGTGGAATCCTACGCACGGGCTCGTGTCACCCACGCTGGGAGTGGCTGCCGTGAATAGCGGGGCTGACGGGCTGGGAAAGAAGAGCGTGGGCGGCGCGCCGCTGTCGCAGGCGTCACCACTGCTGCCGCGCGAAGACCTCATCTTCCGGCCGAATCTGGATGACCTTGGGGACGAGGCGCAGAGCGAGTAGGCGCAGGCGCGGTGTTCCAGAGGAGGCAATGTTGATAGCGACGATGATGCTCAGGAAGGCGGTCGAAGCCAGGCGGAGAAACGCCCCTACAGGCGTGTCAACGAGCTGCACGACCGTGAAGATATGGAGCAAGCGCAAGCGACGCCGGGCGAAGGACGCGCCAATGCTGATGCCCAAGCCGATGTTGTCGTCCACGAAAGTCACGCACAAGGGGACGTTCGCATCGCGAGACAGGTTGCCGCAGAAGGAAAGATAGATGCTGCAGCTGTTGGGCACAAGATCAGCACGGGGACGACGCCGCAGCAGCCCGCCTAGATGGCTAGTGCGACCGAGGAGAAGCGGCACACGTCCTTTCTTTCGTTCGATCCAGGTTGGCTGGCGCATTGGCAGCTTCGAAGGACGTCAATATCATCTGGAGTATATATACATACGTACCGCACCGCACCGCACTGCACTTGACACATGATGACATGTCTGTGTACGTCATGTGTGCATCGCAAAACCACCGGGCAGGGCCTTGATCGGCATCGAGATGACGAGACGTGAATCGAAGCGCTCTCCTGTATCTTGTTTTGTGTCCAGGTCCGAGTCCCGCATTCCGAAGATGGCGTATGATACTTGATGCGGGCGGAACCGGCCTGCGCCCCAGCCATGAAGTGGTCATTTTGCACTGCGCAGCTCTGCTGCTGTGTCGCTCGGCGGTCTGGGCGACGATCCGGCCTCGTGCGTGCGTGCGCTGGTGGTGGTGGTGGTGGTGGGCAAGAGAGAGAGCTGGCGCCTGGCCGCTGGCGCTGGCGGGGGGCTCTCCGCTTTCCGCCTCTCGCGCTCTCTCTGTCCAGCGGTTCGCAACACCCTCATCGTCTGTCGTCGATACACCTGGGCCAATGCGGTCACAGATACCAACCGAAGCTCGTGGGCGCTCGTGCGCATGCTCTTCGAGAGGATCTCAGCAGAGGTCATTGCTTCTTTCACCCACCGTGAACGCTTGTGTGTCCTCCGAGCGGCACGGAGGACGACGACAGCCCAAGAGGAAACGAAGAAGCCCACCTTCGTGTGTGACACGACACGAAACGACGCGACCGGGGACGGCCTTGAATTGGCGGGCGAAGCGTAGCGAAGAGAGCCCATCAGGTGCTGCGTCCGGGGTGCATTTATATGCGTGTGGGTTTTCTCACGATCAGACATCCAGCAAGCGTTTCTCCCGCTACTGTGCCATCACACTCTCCCTCGCAACGTCGGCCTTGCGTCACGAATCCGTAGTGCCTTCACATCTTCCCGGCTCCCACCTTCCCCTTCCTCCGGCGCGCCGCTGTGGGTTCAAAGATTTTCGCTCCAGCAGCTGCGTCGTTATCTGGGTGTCTACCGCTGCGGGGTCAACCTCATTGGCCATCCGCGAGCTCAAGTGCAAGATTGCGCTCGGTCGTGCTCTACAAAGACGCTAGTCGGCTCGAATCTTGGCGGTCTCGCTCCGAATAAGAGCAGCTTCCCGCTTGTGTGACAGCCAAAGCAAAAAAAAAACTTGCAAATCGTCACAATGGTGAGTCAGAGACGTCGGAAGAATTGCTGTCAGTCCATTCCACGACCAGTTTTGCTGACATGGTACATGCGGCTCCTTTTCTTGGGCAATCGACATCGAAAACGGACCGACCGCATTCACCCATCCCCTTTCCAGGCGACGCTCAACGTCAAAGATGCGCTCTCCTACCTGGACCAGGTCAAGGTCCAGTTTGCGGAGCAGCCAGATGTGTATAACCGCTTCCTTGACATCATGAAGGACGTGAGTTGGCTTTCCTTAGAGTGCTTTGCCATTTGACCAAGCCTGCATACTCACCCTCTATCACTCCCCAGTTCAAGTCCCAAAGCATCGATACGCCCGGTGTCATCGAGCGCGTATCCACCCTCTTCCGTGGGCATCCATCCCTGATCCAAGGCTTTAACACCTTCCTACCACCTGGATACCGGATTGAATGTTCTCTAGACCCCGGTGACAACAACCTCATCACCGTCACGACACCCACCGGCACCACCACGCAAACCCCCGGCGGTGTTGGCATCGCAGGCGCAATTAACCGGCTCAACACAGCCCCCGCTGGGAGCAACGTCGCCGGTGCTCCCGCTGCTGCCAGCGTCGGTGCAGGACCCAACAGCTCGCCTGCCGCTCCTGGCAGGGGTAGCATCAGCCATGAGGCAGGGCTTGCCAGTGCGTCCGGCGTGCCGTTTACGCCGAGTGGGCACGGTATGCAGCCGTCCATGTCGGTCGGTGGGTTTTCTAGCACGAGTACCCAAGGGATACCTAATGGTATCCCCGGTCTCGGTGGTTCCAATGGTGCGTCCTCTCCCACCCGCCCACCTTTGGGCCTATCTGCGAGTCAGCAGCCGCACGAAAGCTCGTGTGCAGGCATGGGTCTTGTTTCCTTACTAACATCATCTTCTCCTTTTGCCCTTTTGCACAGCCCCTGCGACGCCTGGCGCAACGGCTGGTGCAGGCGTGCTCTCTCACGGCGGAGCCGGCATGGGTGGCCTCGGCGACCCGCGCCGACCGCCGGTGGAGTTCAACCACGCCATCAACTATGTTAACAAGATAAAGCAACGCTTCAGCAACGATCCCGAGACGTACAAGCAGTTCCTCGAGATCCTGCAGACATATCAGAAGGAACAGCGACCGATACAGGATGTCTACGCTGAAGTGACTATCCTGTTCGACAAGGCGAAAGACCTGCTCGAGGAGTTCAAGCAGTTCTTGCCCGATACGAGCGCCAACGCGCAGCCACAGCAAGGCGGCCTTTTCGGTGCGGTGACGCAAGCAACACAGGTGGGTGGGCAGCCGAGCGTCATGGGGCACAGCACCATCGGGCCCCTCGATGGCGCCGGCGCTGCACTTGGTGGGCTGGGCGGTGCGACTGCGCCATCTCCCGCTATCGTGCCACCAAGGGGCAAGATCGGCGCGGCAGGCACTGCTACAGCGGCAGGCGCGCCATCCGCTAAGAGCAAGAAGCGTTCTGCTGCAGCCGCTGCTGCCTCCGTTGCGGGAGAGGCCGGCGTCGCTCCCGGCGGCAGAGCCCAGGCTGCCGGCGCAGCCAAGTCCAAAAAGAGCAAGCATCATCATAAGTCGACGGCAGCAGCTGCAGCTGCAGCTGCAGCTGCAGCGGCAGCAGCGGCAGACTCAGCACCACTCTCGCAGCAGCAACAACAACACCAGCAACACCAGCAGCAACACCAGCTACAACAACAACAACAACAACAACAGCAGCAGCAGCAGCAGCAGCAGCAACAGCAGCAGATGCAAATGCAGATGCAAATGCACTCGCCGCAGCTCGCCGGTAGCGCCGGCGCGGAGCAGCCGATCGGCATGCCGCACGTCCAGATGCAGGCTTACGTCGGGCCGGACGGGACGGTGATCCATGCGGACACGGCCGCCGCTGCTGGCCTCCTACCTGCGGTCGGGCCGATGGGCATGCCTCTTGCTCCTGGCCAGGTGGCACTCGCATCGCTCGACGAGGTCGCCTTCTTCGATCGCATCAAGAAGCACATCGACGACCGCGGGACATACCTCGAGTTTCTCAAACTGCTCAACCTCTTCACGCAAGACATCATCGATGTGCGCACGCTCATCGATCGCGCCGCGCTCTTCATCGGCAACCACCGCGAGCTATTTGCCACGCTCAAGACGCTCTGCGGCTATGACATGGGCAAGCACGGCTGGCTCGAGAACGAGGACCCCATCATCGAGAATGTCCCAGCGTTGCAGCGCGAGCGGATCGACCTGAACACGTGCAAGCAGTACGGCGCCAGCTACCGCAAGCTTCCCAAGTACGAGATCAATCTCGCCTGCTCTGGGCGCGACCCCATGTGCTGGGAGGTGCTGAACGACGTCTGGGTCAGCCACCCGACGTGGGCGAGCGAGGGCGAGAGTTTCAACCCGCACAAGAAGAACATCTACGAGGATGCGCTGTACCGCTCAGAGGAAGAGCGGCACGAGTACGACTACCACATCGAAGCGAATCTGCGCACCATCGCTCTGCTCGAGCCTATCGCCGCGCGCATCAGCACCATGGACAATGAAGAGCGCGCCGCGTTCAGGCTCAAGCCTGGCCTTGGCGGCCAGAGCAAAAGCATCTATCAGCGCGTCATCAAGAAGGTCTACGGTCGCGATCACGGCCTGGAAGTAATCTCAGCCTTGCACGATAACCCGTGCATCGCCGTCCCCGTCGTGCTGCAGCGGCTTAAGCAGAAGGACGAGGAGTGGAAGCGCGCCCAGCGCGAGTGGAACAAGGTCTGGCGCGAGGTGGACGCGCGCAACTACTACAAGAGTCTCGACCATCAGGGCATCCACTTCAAGACGACCGATAAGAAGGCCATCACGTCCAAAGCCTTTGTCGCCGAGATTGAAGCGCGCCGCACACAGCAGCAGCAGCGCAGGCTCAACATTGACCCGAGTCTCCCACGCGCACGCCCGCGATACCAGCTAGCGTACGTGCTCGACGACGTGCAGGTCCTCACCGACGTGCTCAAGCTCGCGTTCAGCTTCCTTGACCGCGCCAACTTCTCCCGCGCAGACGCCGACCGCATCGAGACGTTCCTGCGCGCCTTTGTCCCCAACCTGATGCAGCTCCACGGCAAGGAGCTCGAACAGCTTCTCGCAGGCGACGAGGACGACGATAACATGGACGACGATGATGCCGCCAGCGAAGGCACCGCCAGCGGCGTCGACGATGACTCGGACAGCGTCATCGGCGGCAGTGGCGCCCCAAGCGCTGCAGGCGCTGGCGCTGTTGCTGCAACTGCTACTGGTTCTTCGGCTGCGTCGACAGTCGGCAGCGCGAGCGTCAGCAGGCGAGGCGGCACCAATCCCAGCCGGAAGCAGCAGGCTGATCTGCGCCGCAGATTGCTCAAGAGCCAGGCCGAGTCTTCGGGAGCGGCGAAAGAGGCCCCCGTAGCGGATGAAGCATTGACTCCTTCGGCTGCCACTGGTGCAGAGGGTGGCGATGCTGCCACGAACGGCACAGCGAACGCGGACGCGAATACAAATGCAAATGAAGCCGATACCGAGATGACTGATGTGAATGCTACCGTTTGCAAAAATGCGGCTGCAGAGGCCGGACAGGAGGAGACGGAGTCGTCAAAAGACAAGCCTGCTGCGAGCGATAGCGCTTCGTTCTCCTCTTGGATCCAGGCCGACTTGAATCAAACGTTCGACTCTATAAACGAAAAGGGGGCACAACCCAATGGAGCTGATGCAGCAGCTGCGGCTTCTGCTGCTGCCATCGATGGCCCCGCTCGGCACCCGACTGCCGGCGTGCGCAAGCAGAACTTCTTCTGCAACACGAGCTTCTACGTTTTCATTCGATTATTGCAGATCCTTTACGCACGCCTGCACAAGATGAAGACTATCGCGGCCGAGAAGGCGGAACAGCACCCTTCCAAGCAGCGCGTCAACCCGATCGCGGTGGAACTCGGCCTACAGGACGTCTCGAGCGGTCCTGCAGCCATCGTCGGCGTTGCTGCTGCGCATGCCGGTGTCAATGGTGCAGAAGAGAGCGGTCTGTACCTTCATCCGGCGCGGTATTACGACACGCTGCTCGACCTCTGCGAGAAGCTCTTTGATAGCGACCTGGACCAGGCTACTTTCGAGGAGAGTGTGCGGTATATGTACGGCATCGATGGTTATGTCATCTTTACCATTGACAAGGTTGTCAGCGCCTTCGTCAAGGCTGTGAGTGGCGTGAAGCAAGATAACCGTTGGCTGCGCCTGCGGTTGCTTCCGGCTGATAACTGACGCGATCTTCTTGCTTCTAATAGGCGCAAGGTTTGATGACAGAGCAACGAGGCCAGGAACTACTTGCCCTCTTCGACCGCGACCGTTTGCGCACATACGATGAGGTGACCGGCTACAAGCAGCAGATCGAGAATCGCATGGCGGCCGAGGCTATCATCGGCAAGGACGAGAATCTGTTCCGGGTGGAGTGGATCCCGCCGAGCAGCACGATGCTCATTCAGATGCTCAGTAAGGACGACTTGACGCTCGACGACCCGGCTACCGCGGAGCAGAAGTGGCTGTACTACATGTCGAGCTACTGCCTGTGGCAGCCGACGGAAGGCCTGCCCGGCGAGACATACGCGCCTTTCCTCAAGAGGTGAGAGCGGAGCTCGCAGCCACGGTTAAATGTTCCCGTTGCTTAACAACTGTGTGTTGCACATTGCCTTCGCCAGATCCATAGCGCCCAATGCGGAAGCCGAGCTCGAGGACCAAGACGTGCGCTTCACGATCAAGACGGGTCTGGAGATCAAGGTAGGTCGCCTCTCCTTCGTCTGCTGCCAATCGCCTTTCTGCTTTACGCCCCGCTGACGCGCATCCCTGCCCACCCCTCGGTGCTGCGGCTCTGACAGATCTGCATCCGAACATACCGCCTGTTTTTTGTTCAAGACACGGAGGATGTCTTTGTGCGGCATCGCAAAGCCGACGAACTGGAAGTTCTCGAGAAGAAAGGCGCAGAGCAGCGTAAGAACAAACTCGACAGGTTCAATAGCTGGCTCGCTGGAGCACATACTGCAGCCGCGTCTGCGGTTGCTCCTGCTGCGAACGCCGGTGCAGGTGCAGGTGTTGCGAGCGCTGGTGGCAAGAAATGAGCATCGATCGTTGATCAATCGTGGGTTCGACTCAGCTCGGCCATGTCGGGAATGGTGCGGAGGACATGATATATGATATCCGTGTACAAACAAAAAGTACGAATACAAGCAGAGAGTTGAATCGAAATTATGCTTCCTTGCTGAGTCGTACTTGGCAGCCATCAGGCATGAGCGCATGAGCCACATATGTACTCTGTGCATCTTCACGTCGATCCCGATCGCCATCAGGCCCCGGCAGGGTGTCGATCATACACTGCGGCCTGCGCACTTCACTGTTGAATCGGCATTCGGGCTCTTCAACTCAGCTCCTGACGAGAGATGGTGGACGTGAAAGATCTTCACGCGGAACTTCTGTGAGTAGCCTTGGGTCCATATGATTGCCTCCTCGAGTCACCAAAAGGCGATGATGGCACGCTGCATTTTTGTATGTGGCAGCTGGTACAGCTTGTACATGGCTGGATGGGTGCCAGCTGCGTTTGCCACCTTGAAACTTTCCAGCTGTTCTGTTCGGGCCCGAGTCCAGTGAATCCTAGCAGCGGCTGGGGCGTTGGTTAATGGCGTGCCCTGATGGCGGGGTGAGCTGGCGGCGGACGAGGACCCGAAGTTGGAATTGTGAGGATGAAAGCACATGAGGGAGGGCGTTGGAACTTTGCAGCGGTTCATCAGTCAAAGTGATAATGTCCGCGAACCGCCTCACAATGCCACATTTCACAAGAATCGCCGGGCGATTCAGTTGGAAACGACGGCAAAGGTACCGAAAAGGAGAGCTCGGCTGTACGCACGCGCCATGCAATACCTGGCTGTGGTCATGCCCCGTCCCAGATTCCAGGCCTCCACTTTCTGTTATCAGCAGCACTGCAGCCCAGCGGTTAGCCAGCCACGCAGAGGCCCGAAAGGTCGGATTCTGAAACGCGCAATCTGAATGGCACTTCTGTTGGCATGGTGACTGAGCGCGGCAGAACGAGAGCACTGCGAGAGCTTTCGGGTTTTCGTGACTGGCCCACTGGCTCGCTAGACTCCTTAGCTGCCGAAGACTCCTTAGCTGCCGAAGACTCTAATCCTGCTCCTTTTTACACTAGTCACGTTGACGATGGTATGATGGAACGAACAAGCTTTCACGAAAGTTTCTGGAGGTTGCCATGCAGTTTGGATTTGGACGATGGCAGTATTCAGCAGAAAGCATGCCCTGTTGCTGTGCATGAGAATTGCGGAGCCTGCATGGCAGAGGGCATACCATATTTTAACTTCGTCAACATCCTGCTGGCTGGCTACCCGCTGAAAGCGAACTCGCGCCTGAACGCATTCACGAACCACGCTGGCAGCAACAGATCAAATGGGAAGGACATGTAAGGTGCGGATGGACTGACTCTCGCACGTGCAAATTGCGAAATACCAAGAGAGGGTTGTGATTTTTCAAAGCGATGATGACGAACGGGCCACAGTGTTTTCCATCATCGGCACATCACAGCACTTTGAAAGCTTGATGAGTGCAGCAGCCAACGGATGTGCAGGTTTCACACCACAGCCGCATCGCTCCCATGACAATTCTGTATATATATAGCAAGCGAGATAAGGGTTCCAAACACATTTCATTGCCACTCACAGTATCCTGCCCACCAACAAGCGTGTTGTTTTCCACAGTTGCTCCAAGCACGATTTCCGTACGGGACGAATCCTCTTTGACAGATAAGCAGGTGAGTCGAACACCCCCACTACTTGACCATCGTTGGCCTCGCTGGCATTGGGGCTAGAGTTAGGATGGGGGAAGCGAACATCGGGGCTGTGGCGCAATCCGTCCAGTCAATCACGCTTGGAGCACAAAGGTTCGATTGTCTACTTCACGCTCAGGGGTGCTTTTCATACATAGCGCAGCACTCCAAGGCTCCAGTGGCGTCAGTTTGGCCGCGTTGTGCCGCCCAGAACCATTGTCTTGTGTGTGTGCGCTCGCCACAACGAACTCGGCATTGGTATGTTGAGCAGCATTGTGCGGCCGCATCATCTCCCTGCTTGACTGTGCGCGCGCATACAGCCTCAACCCTCTGTCTCTCCCCGTCCCTCCCATGAGTATGCTTGACCCTGGGCTGCTGCGGATGACATTGCGAGAACACAGGTCGTCCCGCTTGCCCTTTTCCTCTCTATCGTCACCATCTTCCCATCAAGCCTTTACTAACTTGACTTCTTGTTCTTACCCTCCCACCCTTGTACCAACAAATCTTCAACCCCCGCCGCGCACAATTGATTCGAAGCAGCATTCACACGATGGCAACCGCAACATCTGCACCACCTGCCGCTCAAACCGCGCCCATCAAGAGCGTCCAGGACAACAGCGAGGCAATCCAGAAGATCCTCTCCGTCCCTCTGGTTGCGGATTCTCTCAAGTATGCACACTCCACGATTGAGGCGCACCCGCTCATCTCTCAAACCTACCACGCTGGCGAGAACATCCTCAACTCATCGCTGAAGGCCGCTGCGCCGATTACGACTCGCTTCCAGGGCCAGCTCTCGTACGTTGACCACCTCGCGCTCCAGACCCTGCAGTTCGCGGAGTCCAAATGGGCGTACCCCTTCCACGCCACTTCTGCTGAGCTCTACGACGCAGCAAAGGTGCCGGCCGAACAGGCTCGCTCGATTCTCAAACCCTACACTGAGGCTCTCGAGAAGGCTTACGGGTCCCATGTCCGCCCAGTGTACGACAATGCGTCGAAGCAGTTCGAGGAGCTCAAGAGCCACAACGCCTATGTCAAGCGTGCGGTCCATAGCATCTCTGCGTTGCAGGCTAACCTGCAAAAGACGGTCGACGGTCTGAGCGCCCGCGGCAAGGAGAATGGCGAGAACGCCAAGAAGGAGGCGCAGAACATCACGAATGCTATCTTCGGCGAGCTCGACCGCGTACGCGGCTTCGCACTGGCCCTGCCCGCAGAGAGCCGAAAGCGCTTCAGCCCAGTCCTCGAGACATTCTCAGATGCGTACGAGACACTGAGCAAGGAAGCCAAGAACTCTGAGCTGCCGCCCGCCCAGCGCTTCCAGAACGTGCTCAAGTACGTCCGCGAGCAGAGTCTGCCTGCCTTGCAGAAGGCCATCGTCCACCCTGACGAGCAGCAGCCAGTAAAGGCCGCCACGGCCACGATCAACGGCTCCAAGTAAGCGGCTTTCTGCTCAACTCTTCACTCCACTTCACAACCTCGCATTGCATCGATACCACCGACCTGTCCTCCTATCATTCCACCCGCTCCTGCTTCTCTCACAGCCGACGGTCACAACTTTCCCCCTGGGGCCAACGACCGTTACATAGACGTGCAAGAATCAAACATCTCAGCACGCAACTGTTTCCTTTCCTTCCCTTGCGGCTGCATTCGTAACTAGAATTTTCGACATCGTCGCCGCAGACGTTTTTCGCGCAACTCTTTTGTTTGTCATTTCTGTTTCTCCACCGTGCTTGCATGGCCTTGTGACGAATGCAACGTAGCATGATGAACAGCATCAAAACATATTGCTATGGTTTTGGTTATTCGCGCGCACTTCATTCACGTTTGATCCGTGTTCGAGACCGGGAATAAGGTATAGCGAGATGTGGCACTTGGTGCTCTGGATAAGACTGGGAAGGAACAATCGAAAGGGGGGGGTGAAGAAAGAGAGAGGCGAGCCACGGTAACACGCGCGCACAGGCCAGCGCGAATACTCCGGTGTCTTCAACGGCCGCGCCCTGCCGCACTTGGAGGCTTGGGTGTAATAGTATGTCGCACTGTCCCGCTTCCAACCTGACTTCGGCCAATCACTCCTGCGTCTTCAATCCGTTTAGTGCTTCGTTCTTCTATCCAAGCTTCACCCCCCGCCCACCTGTTTGGGTTGTCTTCTTAAGATCACTTCTCTGGCATCGCACCAATCCCCTGCGACCAAGAGAGATCCTTTCATCCGAAGCCGTGCTCGGTTGCAGCACCGACATCAGCGCCTTTCCCTTACCCCTGGCTGCCTCGCGTAACCTTTGCCGGTCATGGCGCGCGAAGTCCTGTTCCCGCAACTGATTGAGGCGACGCGGCCATACTGTATCAAATATGGTGTACCAACGATGGCGCCACACGTGCCCACGATCTTGCTCTCACTTTCCGCGTGGGTGACGATCCAGTTGGCGTCGTCGGCTCTGTCGCCTCTCATCTTCAAGCAGAGCTTCGCCAAGATGAACAGGCGCACACGCATTAACTGGGACATCCACGTCGTCTCGTTCGTGCATGCTAGCATCGTCACGCCCGCTGCGGCGGCGATCTGGTGGAAGATCAGACAGCAGGGCGGCTTGGAGGCCAAGGTGCACCCGCTCGCGGCGAACAGGACATACGGGTACGACTATGAGACGGGCCAGGTGTACGCCATTGCTTTGGGGTGAGTTGTGCGCGATCGCCAGACAGTAGCGATGCAGATGCAGAACACACAGAAATGGTCAAGTGCTCACGTCTTTCGCAGCTACTTTATCTGGGACACTGTCATTTCGCTTCTGGTACGTTATCCTCTTGCCAAAGCGCTACTCTCCAAGCGCGGCCAGCATACTCACTACCCCGCTGCTCTCTGACAGTACGAGGGCCCTGCATTCATCGCACATGGCGTCGTTTGCTTTATCGCCTTCGCGTTGGCTTACGTGAGTCATGACCATGCTGTTCTGTGCAGCGTAGCGTTGCGGCATTCCGTCTAACCTGCTTGACATACGCCCGCCCGCACAGTCGCCCGTCTTCATGTACGATGGCCTTGGTTTCCTGATGTGGGAAGCTTCTACCCGTACGTGCTTTCGTACCAGCCGTTCACCAAGTGATCGGCGGTGTACTGAGCCGGAGCTGAATGCCGCGTGTGCTCGTGCTTCCCTGCAGCGTTCTTGAACATCCATTGGTTCTTGGACAAACTCAGCATGACTGGATCGCTGGCGCAGCTGATCAATGCAGTCTTCCTACTTGGCGCGTATGTCTCCGTGAGATTGGTGTTTGGAGTTTACAATGTGGGTGGTCGTCCTTTTGCATTCTTGCCTTTGTTCTTCCATTCGCCAGATATGACTACGCTGACACTGTGCATCGTCTTTGGTATAGTCCTTTTCCTGGTTCAAGCTGGCCAACTTCCCCGATGTCCCCCAAAATCCGCCACTGCCGATGCACATTCGCGCTTTCTATTCGGTCGGAAATCTGACCTTGAACTCCCTCAACTTTATCTGGTTCCGAGCGGTAAGTAGCGTGCCTGCTTTTACAGTGCATTTCACAGGGACCACCTCCTGATGTCCGTGTGGATTTTGCAATGGTCGGACGCCTCTCTATCCCAGATGATCCGTGCCGTGTTGAAGCGCTTCCAAACCAAGCCGCATGCGAAGGAGAAGCTCGACGCGCAGAAGATTGAGAAATTTGTTGTGCAGGGGAATGGGGACGAGGAGTTCGAGGAGGAGGCGGGAATCCGCAGGCGAACGACAAAGAAATAGAGTAATTAAAGGATTGCGTCAACCTTTGCGCAATAATGAAATGGCACACACGAGGGATCGAACCCGCTTCTCGCAATGTTGTCCTGATGCGGCTCGTCCCTTGGTCAATGCCCATAAACAATGGACTGTCGGACGTCTCCATAGCGCCTGCGTACAGCCTTCAAAGTCTTGCTTGACGCAGGTGTTGATGGTGCTCGGCTTTACCTGCATCATGAAGCCGATATCACAGTTTTGCTGGTGGGAGCCGACCGCGTCCCGCTTGCGATAAGAGGGTCGAATTGTGGTGTCCTCCGAGTCATAGCGCGAGAGAGTGCACGCTTCTCAGTTGCACTTATCGGCCGTGGCACATTATCTCTCATATTTCGAGGCTAAAGCTTGGAAGCCCCCAACATCCCCTCTGCGTATTCAAGAAGCTTTGAATAAATACATCTCGTCCCTATCTGGTCATACCTGTCTAGCTTGGACAGTCAAGAGATCGTCACAATGAACCTACGGCTTCTTCTAGCAGCGACGGCGACGAAGCGAGCATCCGCTTTCGGGGCGCGTCGTTCACTCGCAACCGCCGCCGGCTTTGCGAACGAGCCGACGTCTCCGTCCATCGTTACAGATAGTGTTCCAGGTCCAATCTCCAAGCAGCTTAGTGCTGAGATTGGAAAGTGGCAGGAGGACAGAGCTCATTGGTTTGCCGTCGACTACGAGAAAAGCGCTGGCAATTGGATCGCTGATGCCGACGGCAACGTACTCCTCGATGTGTTCGCTCAAATTGGTGAGCTCCTCCATGGCCTCGGCGAGGATGTGTATGCACGCTAAATTGTGATCTTGCATACAGCCTCTATTGCTGTGGGGTACAACCACCCTGAGATTCTCAAGCTCGCCCGCAGTGTGAGTTGCCGTTCTAATCCTCCTGGAGGCAGGCAGCCTGATTGTATTCCCTACTGACGCTTTGATCCAAAGGATGAATTCATCACCGCAGCAATCAATCGACCGGCACTAGGCAATTTCCCGCCAGCAAAGTGGACCTCGTGGGTAGAATCTGGCCTCGGAAGCGTTCGTCCACAAGGCTTGCACAACATTTTCACTGCCATGTGCGGTTCCTGTGCGAATGAGAACGCATTCAAGGCTGCTTTCATGGCGTATACCGCCCGGCAACGGGGCTCCGATGCGGAGTTCACGCCAGAGGAGCTCAAGAGCTGTATGAAGAACGAAGCGCCTGGCAGCCCTGACCTAGCGATTCTTTCTTTTACATCTGCGGTAAGTATCGCACTCGAGGCTCCTTCATTGCCCCAGCTTTTGTTAAACGCATCGCCTTGAACAGTTCCATGGCCGTCTCTTTGGCAGTCTGAGCTCAACACGGTCGAAAGAAATTCACAAGCTTGGAATTCCAGCCTTCAAAAACTGGCCAGCTGTCCCGTGGCCAGCTGTCAAGTATCCCTTGTCCGAGTACTCACGTGAGAACAATGCCGCTGAGCAGCAGACGCTAGCGGAAGTAGAAGCGGTCATTGTTGATCGCAAGAAAAACGGCGGAGGAGAAATCGCCGCTGTTATCGTAGAGCCCATCGCGAGCGAGGGCGGTGATCAGCACGCTTCGAATACGTTCTTCAAGGGCCTGCGGGATATCACTGCGCGTCATGGTGTCTTCTTTATTGTGGATGAGGTCCAAACCGGCGTGGCTGCGACAGGAAAATTCTGGGCACATGAGTACTGGGGGCTCGACAGCCCGCCCGACTTTGTGACGTTCAGCAAGAAGATGCAAGCAGCTGGATTTTACCATAAGCTCGAGACGCGACCCAACCTGCCATACCGAAGGTGTGTACACTCTGCTGAGCTGCAGCATTTCATGGAAGCTGACATTATGGTCCCGTTTGCAGCTTCGGAACCTGGCTCGGCCAGCCGACTGCAATCCTGCAAGCACGGGCGATCATCGATATCATCCGAGACGAGTCGCTGCTGTCCAATGTGCAGTCTGTAGGTGCACATATTTTCTCTTCCCTCTCGGCGCTGTCGGCAAAGTATCCGGCGCATATTCGGTCCCTCAGGGGAGAAGGAAAAGGAACCTTCATTGCCTTTGATGCGAAAGATGCCCCAACCAGAGACATCTTGCTCGGCAAATTGAGGGCAAAGGGCGTAAATGTTGGCGGATGTGGCACCGCAGCTATCAGGCTCAGGCCCATGCTCGTGTTTCAGCAGCATCACGCGGATATCTTCTTGGGGAAGCTGGAGGAAGTCCTGAACGATATGTAACTTGTTTATCATTGATTCAAGGGTGTCTCGATAGTACTGTTGGAGGCAACGGGTGCATTTGGTTGTAGATTCATTGTAGCCAGCGGGGGCATAAGCTCAAGTGCCCCGTTGTGGATCCCCTCGAAGGTCGGTTTCCATTGCACCTTCAACAGATATTGACCACACTTGCTGGCCATTTGACGGCGTTCGTCGCAATTTAAAATGCGTAGAGAGTTCAAGGAGAAGAATCCGTGACGGAGCTCCATCATTGAAGGCCTGCAGTTTGAATCTTCTAGGCGCCGGCGCCCACCACGCCCCAGTGCAGCGATTTCTATCCTTACTGACCTGAGAGCCTGAGCCATGAAAAATGACGGGCCCATCCTTTATATAACTTGACGGGTGATTATGTAGCAGCGAAGAGGACTGTCAGTGTCAGAACATCAGCAAGGAGACTTGACTAATTCTGATGATATCCCTTTATCATTGCAAAGGAGATAAAAGACATCACGTGCCTCGGCTGCGGACGTAAGCGCTGACGCCATTAGTGCAGGCCGTGTCTTGATACCACAGTCGGCACTCGCATCAAAGCTGCAAGCACGATCACCTCCGTTCGTCAACTGCTGCCTTCAGTTGTTAACGCGATATAATCTGACAAGCGCTTCAAAACGAAGAACAAATGCACAATTCGCATTTCGCATTTCGCTGCTATCGATTGCATTGCCTCTCTTCGCAGCGCTATTACACACTGCCCACACCTCTGACAGCCGCGACTCTTACATGTTCTCCCGACTCGCAGCGGCACTCCAAGGCTCGTCGCTAGCGCCTGTGAACATCCTCTCTCTGCCGACCGTACCAACAACGAGCATCGCTCAACAAGCCCAGGCATCGCTGTCGACAATGTCTTCCACATTGCCGCAGGTGGGAACCTTCGCTAATGGCTGCTACTGGGTACGGGCGGATTCGGGCCGCTACAGCACCTTCGATCGTTGGATTTAACTGACCCCTTCGGTTACGATATGCATTGTTGCCGATCGCTCAGGGTACCGAGCATATCTTCAGAGAGCACTACAAGGGTAAGGGGCTAGTGGACGCAAAGGTCGGGTTCATCGGCGGGAAGGAAAGCAGCAAGAACCCGTCCTACGAGGAAGTCTGCACTGGGCGTACCGGGCACGCCGAGGCGTGCCAAGTTAAGTTCGACCCGAGCAAAGTCAGCTATGCAGAGCTCGTCGAGTTCTTCTACCGCACGCACGACCCGACTCAGATGAACCAACAAGGGAATGACCGTGGTACGCAGTACCGCTCGGCGCTGTTCCCGCACGATGTTGAACAGCTCGAGATTGCCAAGAAGGTCACACAGGAGGTACAAGAGAAGCACTTTACATCCAAAGGACAGAAAATCGTCACTCAGATTGACCAGCGGCCTGCAGATCATTTCTTCGAAGCGGATAAATATCACCAGGTGAGCAGGCTCAGCTCGAATCAATTCATGGTTGCTCAAGTCCGATTGCTCACCTTGCGAAATCTGTAGGAATACCTATACAAGCATCCTAACGGGTGAGACTCCATCTTCGTAAGCTTTCCAATGTGTTGGCGACTGACATGGTTTGTTTTACTTCTCCAGCTACCAATGCGCAAACCATAGGCTGTGGTGGTAGGCTTTGATGTTATCGTAAGACGGGGCACTCGCATTTCATGATTTTCTGGATTAGTGGTGCTAGACGCGACGCACGTCCTGGTGATGCCTGCTGCGCGCATGTCTTGGACTGGAGTACACACGAAGTCCGAGCCTCCGACTGACTCTGAATACCGATTTCTTTTGGAAGCGTCGAAAAATGGAGCTCCAATGGAGTGAGGTTGCAATGCAATGCGATCGCCAAATTAAAAGAGGAAAAATGCATATTACATCCCAACAATCTGATTGCGCCTCCGCCGCTACGAAAGACTAGAAGCACCAGGAGGCAAAAATAATTCTGCTCGAAGCGTCACTGGCCCAGCTGCAAGAGCTTTAAGAGTCGGCAGAGGGCTCAGAACTTGCACCAGTTGTCCCCATCAGAGACCTGCTTTTTTACGACTGGCTTGGCTTCTGAGCAACAAAGTGCATCATTGGCGTGAAGAGCCCAGCCCTGCCACCAGCGACAAGCGCCTCCGCGGCGACCTTGAGGCTCTCTCCAACATCGTACGTGCCCTTGGGTGCGAGGCGGGCGAGCTCAAGCACGCGCACGGCGGTCTGCGTGGTGAAGGTTCCAAGTTTGGTCATGCGCCAGCATTGGAAGAGGTCCCACAGGGTCTGGCATTTGCGCAGGTCGCCCTCAAGCGGGTAGTACCATGCGATGGCATCGCCCATGTCGGCGAGATCTTGCTCCTCTTCAATCTTGAAGCCAACGCTGTTAAGCGCGGACCGCGCCTGCTTGATCGAGCGCATCTCTGCGATGCCATCGCCAAGCTCAATACCATGCGCGATGCGCTTGTGTTCTGGCACAGAGGCGTCCCACTTGTCAGTCATGCACCATTCGTAGAGGCCAAGCTGAAGAGGTGCATTTGCCGAGAACGCGAATAAATCATCAGTTCTGATCTTTGGTCAAAGCGGCCTCGAAGCGCCAAACAGAACTCACTCTTCCACCAGGCTTGAGCACCTTCAGGATTTCACCATAGACACCTTCCCAGGTAGGCGCGTGGCACGTCGCCTCGATCGCGTACACTGCATCAAAGCTGTTCTCGCCAAACTGCTCTGCGAGCTTCATAAAGTCGCCCTTGACGAATTCGCACTGCCCCTCGAGGCCAGCCTTCTTGGTGTACTTGCGCGCACGCAGGACCTGGTATTCGTTGTTGTTGATGCCGACAATGTTGACGCCTGCAAAACGGGCGATCTCGCGCGCCGGCCCGCCGACGCCGCATCCGACATCGAGAACGCGCATGCCACGCTTAAGACCCATGGTGTGCGCCAGGTAGTGTTCGTGGCGTGCGATGGCCTGGTAGAAGGCCTCGCCCGGGTAGTAGCGCGCAAAGTGAAAGTTCTGGCCCCAGCCGTACTCGTACAGGTCGGTGGCGCCATCGTAGTAGCCTGACAGGGGCATGGGGATACGGAAGGGTGTAATATGTGAGCAACAGATGCACTTGTGCAGGAAAGAAGGAAGAGAGCCGAGCGCTCACCATTGACCACGCTCGTGTACTCGGTCAGCCTGTTCTGAGTGTCAACTTCGCTATCGTTCTTGCTGTCCTTCTGCCAGAACTTGGTGTAGTTGGCAATCCCTTCGTTGTTGCGGACATCTCCGCTGCCATTGGGCTTGTTCGTGTCTGTTGCAACTGGAGCCATGTTGAATGAGAAAGTTCGGAAGGATGTTGGGGTTGAAGAGGGAGAAGGAGAGACGGCGGGTGGCCAGCGGTGAGGAGGGAAGGATGAGCTAGCAGGGGGAGATGACTGCAGTGCGATGTCCTTTGGGGGGAAGTAAATACTACCACGTGTTTGACGTCGTGGAGATTGTGGTGTGGTGGTGGCTTAGAAAAAAGGATGCAATGAAGGACGACACGAATGCATATCTGGTCCCGTCAGCATGGATAGCTCCCAGCATCTGTCTGGGGTACTGGACGAAAGAGTTGAGTTACTAGGAGGAAATCTTCTGAAACCGCGCCACTCTGTTCTGCTGAGCGACGCGGTGGCACCAATAAAGTCAACCAACCCTTCACGCTCCCAGGGCCAACAACAGACGAGAACTGTGCTGTGCTGCCCGGCAAAAGTGGAACGATAGAGAGAGCAGGAGGATGACAGCTTCGCAGGCAGCAGGGGTTGCCCCCGGAAACTTCGGTTCCAGCGGGATTTCGCCGCGGGCGCCCGGGGCGGAGGATTATTCTCACAGTTTGGGTCCCTTGATTTGGCAAATACTGTCAATTCAAGGTCTAACCCTTGCCAACTGCACGAGGGATTCTGGGGAGTTAGATATGACACACCGAGTAAAACACGTATTCCAGGGATGAGAGGCAAGCTTTGCGCACATTCCTGCCCCCATGACTGAACTCTAGTCTGACTGCACGCGGGCACGCGCATGGCGAGAGTGGCGCGCCAACCGCCAGAAAGAGCGTCGCGCTGCCATTCACACGTTGCGCACATGTGTGAAATGATGTGAAATCGCGGGGAAAAGGAACCACCGAGCGCTGATGAGCTCAGCCATACTGCCGGCCGAGCTACTGAGGTCATCCCTGATGGGAGGTCCCTATTCAGACAACCGGGATGGATCTTGAAGGCCGGCCGTGTTTAGATTACAGGACGCTTAATTGCAACATCACGACCGAGTGCGCTCCTCTGACCGCAAATCTGCATGACAAGACGAGGGGCGGCGGAATAGATTGACAAAACGTACCCTCTGCCTGTCCAGGCGGGCAACCGCACCTGTTCCCGGGCGCATCCCAAGGTCGAGCGGCAATCACAATCATTCGCGGTACAAAGAAGGCCAAGTGGAGCGGGTTGAGTTGACCTGCATCACTTGCCTTATCCGACCAGGCGCCCGCTTGCCTAGCGTGGCGTTGCATATGCCGACACGTACTCACTACCTCACCTAGCCGTGATGTTCGTCGCTTCGACCTTGTACAACTATGGTATGTTGTGGCTCAACGTGCCTGCCACATATTGTTGTTCCTCGATGGTTCCTGATGATTTCCTATTTCATGATGCATGATTTCAGCGACGAGGCCCGGTACTGCCCCCGGTGGCGATGCAGCAACCACAACCTTTTCGGCTTCGGCTGGCACACTGGACCCCAAACACGCACGCGTCAAGCGCAACCCCAAGAAGCGGCTCTCGAGCGCCAATGGCGCGGCATCGCCTTCGCCTACATATGGCTCCGGTATGCTGGAGTCCGAGCAACCGTCCTCTCTGTTGGCCTCATACGCCTCCGTCGCCGCGAATGGCTGCGCAGCCGGAGGAGCAAACGAGACGTCGGCGGAAGCGGAGGTCAGGCGCAAGAGAGAAGCAGCAAAGCAGGTAAAGGTCGCCGTTATCGACGAGATCCTCAGACAGGATGATCTGTACAAACTGCTCGATGTACCACGGAAAGCCAAGACGGATGAGATCCGCCGAGGGTTTTTGCGCCGAAGCAGGCTTTGCCATCCAGAGTGAGAAGCCTGTTTGTAAAGCGCACGAACGGCGCAACTGGGTCTGACGCTTCAACCACACCCCGCAGCAAATTTCCGGACTACCCTGCATCAACCATGGCCTTTCAGAAAATCAGCTTTGCCTACGAGACCCTGTCCAAGCCTTCCTCTCGGCGCATCTACGATGTGTCTGGTCGCACCGACTTTGCAGCATCGATGAACCACGCCGCTGCCGCCGATGGCGCTGGGACCAGCGGCACGGCTGCCACAGGCGTCGGCGTTCACGACGAAGCACTCAACGGCGTGCTGTACAGCGTCTTTTGCGAGTTCATGGAGGGAGACTTTGAGATGGTCCGCGTCTTGGTCAACGCGCTCAATGAAGGGAATCCTGGATTGGAACTCGGGGACGATGCTGTGGAGAACTTGGAAGGCGCGTTCCGTCGGTTGCAATCGGCTGTCCTAAGTGAGCAGGCTTTCGCGTGTCTTCTTCAAATCATCAACTCTGCTCACCTCAGGATACCTGACCCTTCTCATACATAGCCGGGAGAAAGTATTTGTCCATCATTCGTTTCGAGTTGATCAGGCTTTACGAGATCCAGCACTCCCTTCGACAGCTCTCCTATTTTGACATATTCGGTCGTCTGCGCCTCACGCTCCAGCTTGCACGTGTCACACTCAGCATTCCCATGGCCATTGACCAGGCGATGCTCGCACCCGGCGAGAGTACGCAGCAGGCAGGTGCAGCTACTGCGGACTCCGCAGCTGGTGCTCCAATGTCAGCAGCAGGACCAGAGATGCAAGCTGATTGTGCAAATACAAGTGCCGTGCAGTCGAGCGAGAGCGAAACGTACAGCGAGAGTGAGAGTGAGAGTGAGAGCGAGAGCGAATCGGGGGACATGTCGCACGATGAGGCGAGCTACGTCAGCGCCAGCGACGACTCAGCGGCTACAGGTAACAAGTCGAGCCATTCCAAGAGGACTTTGACCGATTACACAAACGGCAGCGGACACCAGGCTCAACGTGTCCAGCAATCAGACCGCCTCCGGCGCCGCCATGGTCATCGTCACGCACGCAGTACCCACCGACGCCGCTCACGTGCATGCTGCAACGCAATGCATCAGCCGACCGACTTTGGCATGGCGCCCGAAGACGCGAACGGCAGCAGCGACGAGGATGGGCATGGCGGTGCTGTCGTTCGGGACGCGCAGGCTGCGCGTGAAGCGAGAGCGGCTGCAAAAGAAGCGCAGCGAGCACGCAGAGCGATGCGCCGCGCCGAACGCCGCGCGCGGCAGCGACGCGGGCACTTGGAGGCGAGTGAGAATGGCAGTGCTGATGTGAGCGGGGCGCACAGTTCCAGAGCAAGCGTGGATCCAAAAGGTGCTGCAGTCAATCCGGCGGGAAACAGGACAGGCCTCTTGGGGTCTACTGGCCGCGGACTTCTTAAGGGCGTCGTCACGTTGCTTGAGACTTCCGAGGGTTGGGTGCCAGGTGGCAGGCAAAATGCTGAGCAGGGTTGAGCGCTCGCTCACGTCACTCAGTCCTTGGCACAGCGGTTCGGAGTAGCCTTGTCACTTTCATTCGGAGCAGTACAGCACTTTCATATCCTTTTTCTAGAACAAGGTTGGGCGGACCGGCGGACTCTTTTCATCAACTTAAGGGCATAGCAAGACACGACACATCCATCAGCATTCACTTTGTACTCTTTGTTCACCTGTTTTAGATACCCGGGCATTCTAGATCACAATCTTTGAATGGCAGTCGAACACGGCGAAAAAGAAGTCGCAAGCCACATGATATCTTCACACGTGAAAGTACAGGGTCGGTACTGTGGAACGCGATTCAAATTGGGCTACAGCGACCTGCATTGGATGCGAGGCGCTCAAGCGTCGATCATGGTGACCTCGACCTCCACACCAGGCTCCAGGGAGATACGAGTCTAGAATGATGCAAAAGAAGGGGTCGATTCAGCTTCTCATTTGCATAGGGAAACCTTTAACCTGGCATATCCAGCAACTCACGATCTGCTTGACAATCTCCGAGGGGCTGTGGAGGTCGATGAGACGCTTGTGGATCCTGAGCTCAAACCTGTCCCAGGTCTTGGAGCCTTCACCACAGGGCGACTTGCGCACCGTGTGGCTGAGGACCTTTGTGGGAAGGCGGACAGGGCCCTTGACGTTCAGCTGCTTGTCCTTGGAACGCGAGATGAGGTCGGCGCAGACTGTGTGACAGAAGATATTGCCAGAGATTCAGCATCCGCGCTCAAGGCAGACGTCATATGTGCAGCTCCTCCACGTGAGGCCATGATCTGAGAGGAAACGTACCCTTCTCGAGGTTCTTGACATTGCGGCTGGTCAGGGTGATCCTGATCTTGTGGATCTTCTGGGAAGGAGCGCCGGCATCGACGTCCTTGTCCTTGGCGACGTAACTCATTTTGTTGGCGGTAAAGAAAAAAGAGACAGCGGTGACCAAGGTAACCTGTACGAGCTGTAGCCTTTGCTGCTTGCTGACTGGTTAAGGGGCACAGATGGTGGAGTGAAAGAGGAATGAGGTGAAAAAAGTCGAGGTTCCATGGACCCACGAAGGAGCAACCAGTGCGTCGGTCACGTGTGCGCTTGGGCGGAATCAAGCCAGCGAGCTTTTCCGCCGCAGCAGGCAAATTGCCTAACCAACGGCTTGGACCGATTCGCACAACGGAACTCGGAACAGCGACGGCATTTGCACAAGCCTTCTCCGGCCTTCCCCCTCGCCTGTGCGACTTGCAGAGTGGCACGTGCAGGCAGCTCGTCTGTGTCTAAGGCGGTGCTTCTTCCAGAGCTTTCTGTTCGCCTGACGTCTAGGTGCATCTTGACTTTGGGCTGTCAAAGTCAAGCTTCGAACCTGCCCAACCGATGATACAACTATCTGTTCAATCTCCACCATACCTTCTCCTATTAGGGTGCTCTTTGGGACAAGTATAGTCCTTTGCCTCTTCGTTTCACACACCCTCGATCGCAAGTACCTGCACATAAACCCCTGCGAGCAAGCATTTAAGCAACCATGTCCACCGTTCTGTCCGACTTCAATCACTCGCTCCAGCAAACGCTGCAGGAGGTTCGTACCCGTGGACTCGCCGACGAGTGCATGACGTGCGACGACAGATGATGATACCCTGATGCGACGAATATATATGGTGGACATCTTATTACAGCTGCAAAACATTGTCACGGCTGCTAGCGCTATTATCGACGAGGCGCAGCGCATTGGCGACGAAGAGAAGGTTAAAGCTCAATTTGCTAATGTGCGTTCACTTGGACCATGTCGCGCTTGAATTTCTAGAATAGTGCGCGTGTTATATAGACGTACTGACCGGCCGTCAATCTTTCTGTCCACTGCTATGCTGGACACTTCCAGGCCGAAAACGGCGCACAACAAGCCATCGACGCCTTCCACCAGCAGCTCAAGGCGTCGGAGGAGAAGCTGATGAAGGACCCTTCTTCCGAAGGCTCTGTCAGCGCTCGCGTCAAGCAGATTGTGCGTACATTCCAAGACGGTCTCGGGGCGCTGAAGAAGGAGGTGCTGGACCGTTACCCGGACCGGAAGAGCGCGTTCGTCATGCAGCTCTCTGATGTCGGCAAGAGGCTCGAGAACTTCTTGGATGTCGTCAGCAAGGCGTACGACCAGGATGTCAAGTCGCAGAAGAAGCTTGTCCAGAAGACCGTCAAGGACATCCAGTCGAGCAAGTAAACGGGACGACGTGGTAATCACACTCTTCTTTGCGAACATCTACCAGCGCAGCTGCGCGAACTGTAGCATCCCTCCCTCGTTGACACAAGGAATCTACAGTATTTATTGCATTGCACCAGCTAATATCGCTTGAAATCCAAGAACTAGCCCGCACTGATCAAGCACTTGTATGCGTTGGGCGTTGTAACCCGACCGTCGCAACACAAAGCACAGTTGGTCGGCTGATTGTTTGGGGTCTGCCCCGCGAATCATGACGTGTAGCACAACTCACATGAAGTGGTTTAATACTTTTATGCAACATATGCGCTCGCAGTCTCTACTGGCGCTCCTTCTCGGGATCATGACGCATTAACGATGCAAGGAGCGCAAAGTTAGAGGCAAGGGAGCTGATCCCCGTCGCCGCGTTTCATTCCGAAGTACTTTACCATCTTGATTGCACCTTTTCCTTTGCTACCAAAGATCAAAGAACCGACATCATACGGAGTATACATTAGCGCAACTGTGGTTGGGCCATGCGCGCACGCAGCACACGTGGATCACATTCCTGACGGCGACAGCTGGTCCGTGCGAGACAGGTGCTTTTCTGCTGACCTTGATCCACTCGTCGTCCAGACTCAAAGAGAGCTCTGCTCTCTATTCCTCTTTCACACTCTTCAGGCTTTAAGGCATCAATATGTGCTCTGATGACATTGAGTACCCAGTAAGTCAGTTCTTCAGTCCTCGTTCGCAATTTCGACTGGAACCGAAACTCAAGTGGGTGTGAAAGAGTACGCGAACACTCGAGTCGTGCAGACCCATGCTTGTGGTGATCCTAGCGGGAGCTAACGGAAGGCAAAGGGGCATTCGCAGTTGTTAGTTGTGGAACCGTGGGCTGTGCGCTGCTGAGCACGTTATGCTGTCGAGTGCCTCTAAGTGCCGGTTGTTTCTGGAGTTCCAGGGACCGAAAGGCAGCACGGGGGTGGGGGGGGGGAAGAGAGCGCTGCAGCACTGCCGCAGCTGCAAAGTGCCAAAGATGCAGAAGCGCCGCCGGCAGGCATGTCGATGCGGCGCTGGCTTGAATGGGCTGTGTCAGCATGGGCCGCTGGCACCAGCCACACTGCCCCACCTCCATGCCACTGCGCCGCTTGTTTGATATACCTTCTCGAACGCTACAGGCAACACGCAGCAGCTCGCACAGGCCACCTAGCCATGAGAACTAGCCAGCACGCCTGTGAGTTAAAGGAAGTGGTGCGCTCTATTTGTGACCCAGCGGCGGACTGCTGGGTATTATTTCAGAGTGAAGGATGCAGCTACAGAGAGAGCCTCGACCTTTGCTCGACCTGGCTTTGTGCTGTCGGCGCCCAGCCGAACTCCACTAAGCAGGCCACGCGTCCCCTTGGGAATGGTTGGGGGGTTCGCCTGACTGATGCGCACGCACCTCTTGGTGTAACGCAACCGATGGTTCCGAGTCGTATATATATACGGAGCACCTTGTGCATTGCAACCACTTCACTCGCTATTCCTTGCTCCTCCTCACATCATTCACCCACCTCACGTGCAAACAAGCTTTCCACATAAACTTTCGCAAGTGAGTCCCCACCGACCTGTGCCCCTTGGCGACTTCTGGGGAACCTCATTTCCTTATCAACACTTGCCACTGAGCATTTGACTGACCCTGCCCTCTCCGCCGTCACAAAACAGTGGGTTTCTTCGGAGAGTCCTCTCACAACCAGGTCTACGGCGGCGAGACGCACGAGTCGAAGTTCTCCCACGAACTCATCGGCGGCGCCGCTGGCTTCGAGGCTATGAAGGCTTACGAGGACCACGAACGTCGTGAGGGCAAGCCTGTCAACCGTAAGTCTAGACACAGACGGTCTCGTTGCTTGTCTGTAAGGGGCCATCCTCTGATTTCTTCGGCCTCCTGTCTTCGTTCCTACTCATCAGATGCTCTGGCCAAGGAACTTCTGGCTGGCTTTGCAGCAGCCGAAGTCGACAAGCTGTTCGAGACAAAGTACGTGCAAATACGTCGTTCTCGCACAGATTATATATTCTGACGTCATCGTCCTCTTGCTTGCTTCACAGGGGACTCGACTTCCTTGACCGCGAGAAAGCAAAGTACCACGCTCGCCAGGAAGCTGAGCAGGCTTACGACCAGCAGTACGGTAACTGAGGGCTATACAGTACCTCATCAATAATGTATGTCAAGTAATACCACAACTACTGGACTTTTTTTAGTACATGTTCGATGGCTGGCTGTACATGCACAAGCGATACTCTCATTTTCCTCTGCAACCTGTTCCGGCGTGACTTTGTGAGCATGGTTTGCCACGCTAAGATAGTGGATGATATAGGGTGCATGGCCGCAGGCAAGCTATATGTACAAATACCGTGTATGCGGAGCTGCTACCAGTACAAACTAGGTCAAGTTGAAGGGTAGGAAACAAAGATATGCAGAGATGTGCGATCGCTTCCGATCATGTTACAGCCGCTGGGCAGGCGGGAACGTGGAGTATCGATTGCATGCAGTCGCGTGTCCAGAACGGGATTCGGGAATGTTCAACTAAAATCCGAATGAAGTGTCCTGCATACAAGAATATTACCCAGTCCGTGTCATGAGAGGACGTATTGTGCAATCCGCCCAGATGTTCGATGATGACAAGCTGCGCTTGCGTCCCTTCCTCACAGGAGGAAAGCCGCGAATGCGAGGCCAGCGGCGCTCAGCGCGATGACGGCCTGCGCTGGAGCAGTGACGAATCCAGACGTGTGCGTGTGAGCAGCACCGCTGTCCTTGCCCGATCCGGGGCTACTGGTGTGAGCAGCAGCACTCGCGCTGCCGCTGCTGCCACCAGTAGCGACCGCCACTGCGCCTGCAGCCTGATTCCATGTGTACGTCACACCGCTTGAGGTGGGAGGCGATACGGTCTGGCAGTTGGACGACGAGGGCGCCGGCGGGTAATGGGACGCATCGGGTGTCGAGCTGTCGCCTTGCTGGAAGGTCGAGCCGCCCGGGTAGTGGCCCACCGGCAACGGGTCCGTGGCGTCGCAGTTCGTAAAGCCTGCGTTGGCGATGTCGTTGTCCGGCATCACAAAGACTGTGTATCATTTTGGGGGGGTCAGCTTTGCACAAACCTCAGAATCGACAAAAGGAAAGGGCCAAGATTGAGAAGTACGCACGCAACCCCATCAGGTCGTACCGGTTGTTGCAGTAGGAGTAAGAGGTCCCTGCATCACCGCTGCAGGCTCGAATACCGAAGGTGCTCTGACCAGGGATATCGCAAGAGCCAATGAACTGGAAAAAGTTGTTGGCACCACTGATGGCCGCGCCCACTGGGTTGCCAACACCTTGTGCACCGTGGTTGTCGTACTTCGCGTGCGCACAGGGTGAGCAGAGACATCAGTCACGTGCTCTAAACACGGCGAGATGCCGAGAAAAGCAGCAATTGGGAATCACCTCGCCGCCACAGTCTTGCACGTCCAGATTCATGACTGCCGGGTTAAATGTGCCAACGACTTGAACGTAGTGATCCGTTTTCCGGAAGTGAGCGCTCGTGATGAAGCCGTCCGGCATGGGGCGCGTGCCGTTGAAAGCGTTAATGCAATATGCTACAGCATCCGCCTCCGCTTGCACCAAGTCATCCTGCACCGGGTTAGGGGGCAAGAAGAGGCTTCCAGTCGGCACACAGATGAGGCAAAGACACCGATCACGTAGTAGTGGTTCGTGAGAAGGGGATGTATTAGGCATGCACTCTTCTTCGCATGGTTGAGGCGCTTCGCCCTTGCTTCGTCACTCTCACCAAAAGTCAGTGGCTGAGTTGATGTAAGCCTGCCTGCCCATACCAGAGAGCGAGCCGGTGCCAAGACCAGCGCCAGCCCCGCTGGTGGGCGCAACCGGCTTCCAGGTGCCAGTGGCGGCGGTGACGGTCAAGCTGGGAGCAGGGGGACCGGCGCCGCCGACTCCTTGGGCCAGCACAGGCGCCGAAGCTGCTGAAATTACGAGCGCTACCACGGCTGCTTGAAGGAAGGTCATGCTTGTTTGTCTCGTCAAGGTGGGGTTGGAAACACGTTTGACTTGAGAGATTCAGTGCTTCAGTCGCAAACAGCGATCCTGTGACGCCAATGGATCGACGTGCGCTCCAAATTGAATGGGATGAGAAGAGGGGGCACAACGGGGTCTGTAGAAAAAGTGAACCAGATGCAGGTTTGCTCGCAGAATGACACGAGCTTGACGGACAGTAGATCGTGAAGACGTAAAGACACCAGGGTGTGCTTAGGTTTGCGAGGCTTATACTTTGCAGCCTGGCGGCTGAGGAGGCGAAAGCATGCTTTACTTTGTTTGGTGTTGTTGGGGGACCTGCAAAGATGTTGTTGGTTCGAGCTTTTTTTTTGCTGTGCACCGTGATTCCAGCCGCTGGGTTTGACTACGAACCCCCAAAAAGAAAGAATACGCCCCTGCGCGGTCCACCGCAGACGCACGCCTCAAGTCGTGTGACACTCGTCGCTCGCCTCCACCAGACCTACACACGAAGACACCTTGAACCCTGATGGCAGCGCAACAGTTCATGCAGATTCGAAGGGCACGTGTCATTGCAAGGCACACTTGAATGGTGTAATGTAAGATAGATGGGTTACAAAAAGCTAGGGAAAGGTCTCGAGTCGCTGTTACACCCACGGCGGATGTTACCGAGAGAGGTTCACTCAAAAGTGGAACTCCAGTCTCGACCACGAACAGACCACCCCAGATGTGGACCAAAACGGCAATCAGCGCTATACTCGGTCCAAATGCCACCTCGTCCCTACATTGACACTCTCATGGGCTTTACTGATCTCACAAATCTACCGAAGGTCAAACCCTTGAGCTGACCGCTTTGCTATACTTGCACTTTGCTTCGCTACACACGTCGGCTTGCCAGCAGTAATGTGAACCCGTCCTGGACGCGCGGCACGGGCCCAACGCGCGTGACAAGGCAGTGTCTCTACCGACATAATCGGGTTGATGCATTGTCCGGTGGCACTATTATGCAAGTCCAGCAGGGCGTGAATGTTCGATCAAAAGCCTCTGTCCTAGACGTTCCGCCGCTTTCCAGACCTTGCGGCTTGCTAACGAGGCCGTATGCAGCGGTCCATTCATCTCGCTCGAAATGCTTCCCTGTGTCCTCCTGTCACACGCGAATGCTGCTGATGCGTACAAAGAAAATGTATATGCTGTGGATCCGTTGCAAAGGGATTAAGCCTACAGTACGGACAGGCGCTTGGGGCGATGCTGCGCACAGCTTACCTGCCACGGCAAAGGCGGAGCGGTCACATGACTACACAGTCCTTGTCGTTCTTTGTCTTGCTAGAGGCAAAGCCCATTTCCGCAAAAGTCTGATAGACGACAGGATCCGGCCTCTTACTAGGGGTACCGCTGGAAAAGGAGCTGCCGCTTTGCAGCGAGACTTGCGACGGGTGCGAATGTGCCGTGCTCGAAGGAGGTGGCGACGTCTGCTGGTGATAGGGAGGAGATTGAAGCATCCCGGCTCCAGGGCCTATGCCGGCATCTGGAGTCGAGCTTAATCGCTGCCGTTGAGGTGTGCTTGGGGGCATGCCATAGCCTGTCGGACCTGGCACAGGTCCACCTACATTGAAAGCTTGGGATGGGACACGGCCACTGGAACTCGGAGGACGGTGGGGATAGGCGTTGGAAGCGCCATTCTGAAGGCCCATTGGTGCAGGCGAAATCTGTGTCGAGGTCAACGGCGGTCCTGCCTCGCTGCCTTCAAGCTTGTTGCTCCTCCCAGCCAGGCGCTTGATTCCACCTCTGACCCCCGCAGTCTCCTGCACAAGGCGCATCGTCTTCTTCCGAGAAATGTCGTTAAATGCACCGAGGTGGGACGCAGAGGGCATGGGAGATACACCTGCACCTCCATTGCCGGCGCTGGCATTGCCTTGTTCCGTGACAGCGCGCCGGCCAGCTTTTGTCGAGCGATTCTTGGCGAGCGTGCGCGAGTGATGCAGCTTCGTGTCGACGTGCGATAGGTGATCGCGCCGAGAGATGGTTTGTGGAGCTGGCTTGTCGATGGCAGCCAAGCGTTCGGTAGCATCGTTGTTGCCGTGATCGGCAGCCTGGAAGAGCGAGCATGAGCACGTGCATCAACATGAATGCAACAACTACCGGCCAATCCATATGCTCTCACCCTCTTGTACCACTTCTTGGCCGCTGTCAAATCCTGCTCGACACCGACGCCGACCTCATAGTAGTATCCCAGCGCGAATTCTGCACTGCCCAGACCCTTTCTGGCAGCCTTGTCCGCAAACGTGAATGCGAGGCTCTCGTCCACATCAAAGCACCCTTCTGCGCCGCAGAGAAACCACTTGGACAAAGCCATATCTGCCTCGACCTCTCCGCCCTGACTGGCCAGCGAATACCACTGCACGCTCATGAGTGGATCGTACGGGCAATCAAGGCGCGCGTGCTCGTAGCACCACCCGCACTTGTACTGCGCAGGTACGAAGTGGAAATACGCTGCGCGCTCGATCCGTCGCCGAGCTTCGCTCTCCGTCGATCCTCGCTCCGGCTGCAGAAGATGCGCAGGCACAGGAACGTGACTAAACTCGCCGGCGAGGAGCATGCCAAAGATGTAGGCGGGTTGCGGAGTGTCAATATCGGCTTTGTCAGCCGCGCTTTTGAGCAGAGCGATGGCACGCGGGTAGTTGACAGTGATATCCAGCTGGCCAAGCAGATGCGCCATTCCCAACCGCTGCAAAGCCAAATAAGCACTAGATCAGCATGAGTCGTCCAAACGTGCATAGCAATGTACTAATCCTACTGACATAGACCGAGCCAACGTCCCCGGAATTCGAGCCATGCTCATACGCAACTTTTGCCCTCGCCACATCACCAAGCACCTCGTAGTCCCTCCCGATCCTAAACCAAGCCTGTGCATGCCCCATGCGTGCCGAAAGCTCAAAGTCGTTGAAAGCGGAGCGCAAGTCCTTGCGCAGGTATGTCGGAAACGCCCCAGAGGCTTGCAGATCGCCGCGCAGGTACAGTGCCTCGGCTATGGGGTCTGAGCCGCCTGCTTGTTTGTTGATCTGCGACGAAGGGTAAGTGTGTATGCACTGTCAATGCGCACCCCCGACATGCGCATACTGTGATCTCAGGCTACTCACGAAGCCAATCGCCTGATCGACCCATTGAACAAGACGAGTCTCTGTAATTTTGGACGAGTCACCTTTGCGATCCACATACTTGAGCACGTTGGCAGCCCATCGAAGCTGTCTTCGGGGATCAGAGCTGGCCAATGCCTTTTCTCTATCCATCTCGAGCGTCTTCAAGTCAGGCAATGACATCGTTAGCTGGGGCAGTGCTGCTCCTGCAGCTGAACTAGAGCCATTAGAATGGGAGGTCGCGTGAGACTGTAAGCTAGCGCTTGGACCTGACATGTGCTCCTCGGCACTGTGGTCCCAGCTGGGCCGCGTGGGCCTGACCTGCTCGCTACTTCGCCTGTCGTGGCTGAAGGACGAGGGGCCGCCAGCGGAATTCGGCGGCGGGACGCCGTGCCCTAGCTCTGATGCTGACGTCGAGAGGTACTTGCCATGGCCGTGAGAGCCGGACGCCACGCGCGGCGCCCCGACAAACTGGCCTGGCTGCAGCGACTGCCTGCCCCCGTAGATTAAGCCGGGCATGTCAGCTGGTTGACTTTGTGAGGTGGGTATATGCGTAGGGACGGGCGGTGCACTGGGCGATCGTGATGGTGGGTTGTTGGCGCCCAGCGGTGGTGGTGCTCCAACAGGCGCTCCAAAAAACGGCAGACCTGGCGCACCGAGAGGTATCGAGCTGGTGTGCGGCGGTGGAGGTGCCGCTTGGGCAGCTCGGAGTGGTGCTACGTTTGGACTGACGAAGCCTCCAACGAAGGCCTGAGGGGAAGTGGATAATGAATGTTGCGGTGGCCTTGGACTGTTGTTTAACGAATAATTGACCATAGATTGTACCGACTGGTGATAAGCAGACTGTTGATGATTTGGCCGTGGTTGCTGAGGAGGTCTTGGCGGAGGCCCTCCAGAGAAGCCTGGAACCGGAGGCAGCAGGCCTCTACCTGGCCTCATGCCATATGGGTCTCCTGGTGAAGCTGGTCTGTGGAAATGTGGTTGAGGCTGCGACATGTTGCTGTTCTGCCCCCTGCAGCTGTACATGCGCTTGACTACAGGCCCTTGTAGCCGGCGAACGCCCACCTTGCTGCTTGGAGAAAGCACCGATTCCCACGCGGCCAGATTCGTGATCAAGCTGCAAGCTCCCGAAATGGCAACGCAGCCGCTCTGTAGTACCCTTGTAGAGTAGAAGGTACGTCGCGACAGTCAGCTGGGAAATACCTGCGGGCCTGGCCTTACTCGAATATGTCCTCTTCGTTTGACAAGTTCGAGGACGGCACTGCGTCGAAGGAGGTCGAAGTGTCACTAACTGACGGCCTGCCCCTCTTGGTTATACAGGTGCCAAGCGTGTCTAACCAGCAGCCAACGAAGCTGCCAATCCGCTCGGCGTTGGAATCTACCTGGAGATGGGAACACGAGCTTGCAGGGATGTGCTGATGCAGTGGAGAAATTGGCGACGACACAACGGTCGTCGCGCGTTGACGTCGAGCTGAAGTTGTCTTTGGCTCTTTAGGTACCTATATTCTCCAGTACGTAAAACAACTTCAATGTGACCTCGCATAAGTCATCCAACTGCAAGCGCCACGAGCTATCCAGCTTCATTCGATCACATGAACAGTCTTCTAACATCGACGATGGAGAAGTGCGACTTGATCTTACATATACTTCCACCAAATACCAAGGACAAAGCTTCATTGGCAGCATCAATGCCAAGGACCCCAGGATGCTATCTTACGCCTGCTGTGGTTGGCTCTCCCTCGGCGCCCAGAAAATAGTGATGGAGAGAGGCGCGCGCACGAGTTGCACTCTCTCGAGCACTTGATGACTCTCTACAGGCTCTCCGCGGCACGCTCTGCAGCACTACACAAAAGCCAAAAGGCGAGACCAGCAGTCAGCTCGGCGGCACAGCCCCAGCTCGGCGCTTCCGTAAACCATGCACAAGCCAAGCGCAGCGCTGGCCGCAGTCCCGTCTGTCCCGTCACTCTCAAACACTATGCTGTGCAGACATTCTCGGCTTGAGGCGAAGACCAGCGAGTCTGATCGAGGCTCGAATGACAAGCTGACAGTAAACATTGTCACTCTACTCTCGTCATACTTTATTTGCATGAATCGTCCCGAGCACAGGCGTTGCGAAACTCGCCGAGGCAATGCACCAAGCTGTTCTAACCCTGAAGCAACCAAGCGGGGACTGAAGCCTAAGTATGACGGTCAGCATACGTTACATTGCGTAATGGCAGTGCAAAAGCAAAAACGTGGACGCCCGTACAAGCGAGATGAGATGGAGAACGAGAGTGACAGAGGCAAGACAGAGGCAGAGACAGCAAATGGATGAATTTCCCTAAGGCCTAGAGCTTGTTCGTGAGATCCTGAGGCTTGACGCCGTCATACGCGATTGAGTACACGGCGCGGAAGAGCGGGTAATCGTCGACCTTGCCGCGCGCTTTCAAGAACGCATGCACCTCTCGCGCTGTCTCTGTCCCTTGCAATTTCTGCCCTTTGAGCAGCTCCTTCTCCAGCACGGCGAACGGCTTGCCCGTCTTGACGAACGCCTCGGCGCACCGCCGGTTGCGCCCGCCAAAGCAAGTCGTGATCAGGTCGGCGACACCGGCACTCGTCTCGGTGAATGTCTCAGCTTTGACGCCGTCGAAGAACTCTTCAGAGAATCGCTTCATCTCCATGAGGCCGATGCGCATGATCGCCGCTGTGATTGGTTTGAACGAGGGAGAGTCGGAAGTAGATTTAGCGCGATACCCTTCCATGGCACATGCGCGCTGGTGCAAGGTGTCTGTCGGAAACTCACCCTTGGCGTTGTCGCCCCACCCCAGGCCATCGCAGAATCCAGCAGCGATGGCGACGACATTCTTGAGCGCACCACACAGGCTGACGCCCGCAACGTCCTCGATCATGCCGACGCGGAATTGCGGAGTGTCGAACAACTTGTGAAACAGCTCTGCAGACTCGACATCGCCGGCGCGGTAGCCGATCGTCGTCTCTGAAAACTTGTCCTCCGCAACTGAATGCATTTGTGACAAGGAAAGTAGGCGGAGTCGACTCGTCAGCGTCCCAACGGATGTCAGGCATACCTCACTTTTAGCACTCACCCTCGTTCGCGATATTCGCCCCGCTGAGTGCCGAGCATTTGCAACCCAGAATATGCTCGATCACATCCGCAAAGATTCGGATATCTCCGTCCTTGACCTCCACTCCCTTGATCATCGATATCGCCCGTACATTCGAAGGCACCTTGCCTTTGAGCTCTGTGCATACGCCTTGAATGAACTGTTTCGGCGCAGACATTTCAGTTCCACATCAAGAGTAGAAAGCTGTTCTGCGCACCTGATGTGGCAGCACGAATACCAGAAGGTCCGCTCCTTTGGCTGTCTCTGATGCGCTTGCATTTGCGACAACGTTCTCCGGTAGCTTGATGCCCGGAAGATATTTCACGTTCTCATGCTCCTCGTTTATGATCTCGGTCAAGTTCCGCCCGTCGATCTGCATGGGAGTGAAGTGATCGGACGTCAGTGAGAAGACCGCATGCGAAGCCTCGCCTTGTGCAAGCTTCTCACCTTCTCCTGATAAACATACATCCCTACCTTCTCTTCGAACGTATCTGGATAGCGCTTCACATTTTGACCGGCAATCCTGGCGATTGCACTTCCCCTGCAGCCGAGGAATCGGAACGAGTGATAAGCGTGAAGGCCACTTCACAAGACAGATGCCATCCTCACCAGTTACCGGATCCAATAATTGCTACTCGGTGTCGTTGCCCCATCGTGGAATACGTTAGAGATCCTGCGGCAGTGAATAAGACGTTGCGTCGATGTGATAGTTCTCCAGAGTACCTCGAAGGCGCAAGACTTTGGTGCCTGCCTCCAGCGCGCGAATTCCAAACGGCTGCGCGACCACTAGGTACACCCGATGGGGAAGTCGACTTGCAGTAGCACCGACAGAGGGTAGTGAGTGGATGTAGCAGCGCTGATCTCACTGCTCGCTCCCGTACACTCGCGAGTGCGATGGGTTGACAGGTCGACCTGGCGATAGAGAACACTTTGACCGCTGTGCCTTTCGCTTCTCGACGGGGACGAGAGCAGGTTTAGGAGGATGAGAGGTTAGGATGATCGGAGAGCAGATCTGAATGGAGGAAACTCAACCCGCCACCTAAGTAGGTCCATGGATGTACGTATGGGCAATTCTCAACAACCGTCAATTGTCGCCTCTTCTCCCCGGGTCTAGTTACAAAGTTCCATTGCAGTGGTGAATGAATTCGGCGCAAGTTCATGGGTCTCTCGTGTGGAGGGAGACATGTTGGGAGCGGGGCTGGAGTCTTGGGGAGCCTGCTTCTCGCGTGGCTGCTGGCTGTGAGCATATTCATCGCACACGTTGCACTGTAGTTTAGTGGGCAGTTTGGCTTGGGCACGACAACCTGAGTTGAGAACCCTACTACATATAGCTGAGGATATATGATTCCCGTGTTCCGTGGCCCCTCCAAGCCCTCCGAATTCGTCGGTCTGGCCGCTGCTCCATCTGGCGCCTGGCGGTTGACATTCTCATTTCTTGAGTACCGCCAGCCCTGGAACCGTTTCCAAGTAATCTATGCTGCTCGAACGAGTGAAGCTTCATGCCCGACCTCAAGCACAGCCCACGCGAGGTGCAGACAGTCCGTGGTCCAGCGTTGAACTCGTGGTGCTCAGGTAGAATTATTTGACGAAGCCGTCACGGCGTCGCCTTAGATTCGGATAGAAGAGAACAACAGAGACTGTCACATCACCGGCACGATGCCACTGCACACCACGCAGTCCACGCAGCTTGGACAACTCGCGGGTCCGACAACGGATCCCAAGTTCCTCGTCTTCTTTGCTTCTGGTGCGCTGCTCTCCCGGTGTGCAAGCTAGCAGACAAAGCAAAGCTGCAGCAACCTCTGCCTGGATACTGGCCGCTTGGCGCGAATGAATGACTGACTGACAGCCCTTTCCTATTCCACTTATTTTGGTCGCTAGGCCAGCCCTCGTGGTGTCCAGACTGTCGCGACTCGCTTCCGGCGGTACAAAACGTCTTTGGGACCGACCCATCCACCGTGGGAAAGGGGGGTGATGTGGATGGATATATGATTTTCGTAGGGGACAGGCCAACGTGCGTAGGAATATTGCACGGCCAGCGTGAATCCTCGATCACGACAAGAGCGCTATGTCGCTGATGTTTAGCCCTCGTCAATTTGCGTTTTGCTCTTTCGCAGCTGGAAAGACCCGGAGAATTACTTTCGAAAATCGTACGGCATTAAGTGTGTTCCGACGATAGTCAAGTTTTCCAAGGGCAAAATGGTCGCACGGCTGGAGGACGTCCCGGACTGTGCCGACGAAAGCAAGGTGCTTGCGTTCACGAGAGCTTCGTGACGATTTTTCATCGCGCACAGCTCTTACGCGGCTAAATTATATACCAACGCCGACGAGTTAATGCACAAGGAAATTCAAGTGACCTCTCACACTACTTGGCAACATCGGCCCAGGCGCGCACCCTTCGCGGCTAGCGTCTGGAGTCGATCTATGTTACATGATGCTATCCAACTTGTGTATCGTCGTAAGGCCGTGAAATCCTGATCCTCAAAAGTCAATGCTTCATGACATTTCAGCAGACATTGCGGTGACACACGACTGCATGCGTGAGCACTTGGCTGCTTAAAACCATTTTGCACTGCTCCCTTCCCGCAATCTGGCATCATGGGCGATGCCGTCGCATTTGGTTGCAGAGCTCTGATGATGAGTAGTACATTATTCATTTACGACGCGGACACCTTTTGAGAGCATGTCATCAAGTAGTGATTCCTCCCTAACCTGGCCGCGTGTCGGGCCGTCGCCACATCGGCGACGCCAGTTGCCTGCAATTCAATCAGCCTGCGTGAAGCCGATGCAACTCGAAGCCCCAAAAGCAGGGCCCTCCTCCCAATTGCCATCGCCAACAGTGAACCGCCGCATCCATCTATTTACGGATATGCAATGTAGTTGCAAACTTGCATGAACATTTTAATACATTTGCTTCCTGGATCTAGTCGCGGCTTGCGACTTGCGGTGCGCTAGTCAAGAGTCTCGCGTCCCACGTTTGACGAACCTCTGCGGTGAACCGAGTACCTATCTGGAGCTGTTTGGAGCTTAGGGCTTGAAATGTCTTAATTCTACCATCGACAATTATCGTGGAATGCAAGTCCTGTCGTCAAGAAGTTGATTCTCGAAGTAGCCTTCCGCCTTCGAGGTCTCGAGCAGATAGATTGAAACTTGGCTGGGTATAATAAAGACCATTGAGCCTTGAAGGACTGAGAAGGAGGGTTGAGCTGCAAACAGCGACGTGTAAATGCAAATGCAAGAGCCAAGCGGACAGCCTTCCTGGATTCTAGCGAAGCTGGAAGCGGCCATGCCTTTTAAGGCTATTGGTTGCCCCGCGTCCCTTGCGGCTGTGTGAAAGTGAGACCAGGTGAGGCTGATGAACATAGGCGGCACTGAGGCAGCTGCGCGGCAGACGCGGGGAAATGCAATTTGTCAGCTGGCGCGCCAGCACAGACACATAGTTCTAGCCTTTGCATAATGCCCACGCGGGGCGCGAGCGGGGAAGGAGGCCGACGGCAGGGAACGCAGTGAACTGCCAGCTGCCCCCAGTCACTGCAGGAGTGCAGCGTCCAGAGACTGGGGCTGACCAAGGCAGAACGGGGGGACTGCCATAGTGCCTTGAGGAGGCCCCACAAGCCTGGGGTGGCTGGTCGCTGGCGGCAGCAGTAGGTTGCAATGCCCAAACATCTGTCCGCGCTGCCTGCGACATACAAACATGCCACTGCCGGGCCATCAAGAAGCCGTCAGGCCGAGAGTGGGGTGGGAGCGGGCGCAGGCGCAGGCGCACAGCAGCGGAGGTGGTAAGGCAATAATGGATGCTGCGCACGAGCCACTAGCTCGACACGCAAGGACACTGGCCGGGCGCCACATCTCTCTGTCACTCTCTCCATTACTAATGCCAACAACCAAGCTCCTCCCACTCGTCCGTCTGGCGGCAGCTGGCTGGCTTGTCCATCCTTTCAATCCTCTCGCGTCCTCTGCCACACCCGCGTCGCATCCTTACCCCCATTGAAGCATATTTTGCTCCTCGCCCTCCTTCTTCATTCTGTTTGCCCTCCCCCTCCTCATCCACACCCCATTCAGTCGTACCCCCGCTTGGATCGGAACACCCCATTGCAAAGCACCATGTCCAAGGTCATCGTCGTTGGCGGAGGTGAGTACGCATCCCCACGCACCGTGCCGGCTTCCACTCCACTGTTGTGCGCGAGAACAGAAGCTGGCAGCGTCTGCGCTTGCTTCGTAGAGTCCTCAATGGCGTATTTTGGGGCTGAAAATAACCTTGCTTCCTCTCCTCGTCACGCCATCAGGTCTCTCCGGTCTCTCAGCCGCTCACACGCTGATCGACCGCGGCGCCAATGTCGTTGTTCTCGACAAAAACGGTTACTTTGGTGGCGTACGTGTTCTCCTTCTCGACGCGTGACTGCCCTACTTTTTGTGGTGATCCGGCAGCAGCTGACTTCGCTCCCTGCGCTCGCACCCCTTCGTTTCTTGCAGAACTCAACCAAGGCCACGTCAGGCATCAACGGAGCCGGCACCACCACTCAGGCCAACCTCGACATCCGTGATACGGCTAAGACCTTCTTCGAAGACACTAAGAAGTCCGCCGCCGATCTTGCCCGCGATGACTTGATCAAGGTTCTCACCTACAAGTCCGGCGACGCTGTCACCTGGCTCCAGGATAAGTTCGGCCTTGCTCTCGACAAGATCAGCAGGCTAGGTGGCCACTCGGAAATGAGAACGCACCGTTCTGGCGCAGGTGGAAAGTTCCCAGGTATGGAGATCACCATGGCGCTCATGGACCTTGCCGAGGACGAGGCCAAGAACCGCCCCGACCGCTTCCAGATCATTCGCAAGGCCGATGTCAAGCAGTGCGTGTTAGGATCGCCTTTGACTTGGATGTCGCTGCGCACTTGCTGACTTGCATCCTTCTCCACCAACCACGCAGTCTTATCTATGAGAACGGCATTGTCAAGGGTGTCGAGTATGAATTGAACGGCCAGCGCCACCAGGAGTACGGGCCAGTTATTCTCGCCACCGGTGGCTACGCCGCCGACTTCTCCGACTCTGGCTCACTGCTTAAGGAATTCAAACCCGAGTACTTCAACCTGCCGACGACCAATGGCGCCCACTGCACTGGTGACGGCCAGAAGATGGTTCGCGCCATCGACGGAAGCCTCATCGACATGGAAAAGGTCCAGGTCCACCCGACCGGTCTCGTCGATCCCAAGGACCCGGACGCTAAGGTCAAGTTCCTTGCTGCCGAAGCGCTCCGTGGTTGCGGTGGCCTGCTAGTCGATAACGAGGGCCAGCGCTTCATCGACGAACTTGAGAAGCGTGCCGTCGTTACGGCCGCCATGTGGAAGCACGACAAGTTCCCCGTTCGGCTGATCCTCAACGGCGAGGCGTCACGCGAGATCGAGTGGCACTGCAAGCACTACCAGGGCCGCGGGCTGATGAAGCGCTTCGAGACGGTCGAGGAGGTCGCCAAGGACATGGGCATCGATGCGAGCAAACTCAAATCCACCTTTGACGACTACATTCAGATCGGCAGCGGCAAGAAGAAGGACCCCTTCGGCAAGCGCTTCCACCACAACTGGAACATGAAGGAGGGGCCGTACTATGTCGCGCTCATGACGCCTGTTCTCCACTATACGATGGGTGGTGTCGAAGTGCGTCGCGAACACAGGCTAGGCTATGCTCTTCGCCCGCATGATTGACATCTAATTCGTTTGGATTTTCGCAGATCAACGACCAGGCTCAGATCCTGTCCAAGTCTGGCAAGCCAATCCCAGGCCTGTACGCCTGCGGTGAGCTTGCCGGCGGTGTGCACGGCGCGAACCGACTCGGTGGCTCGTCCCTGCTCGGTTGCGTCGTCTACGGCCGCGTCGCTGGTGACGCTGCCAGCGCTTACCTACTGGAGGGTATCTCAACCGGGAAGATCGCCGCTGGGCGTGCGGCCCAGATCCAGCAGCAGCTCGAAACGCGCGTCCGCGTCAACCCAGAGACGTCCAGTGTTAACGTCAGCTTCCACTGGGCCCCCGAGGCGGGAGTGTTGAGCAGCAGCGGCAGCAGTGGCGTGGCGCAGACCGCACCTGCAGCGCAGTCGAACAGCTCGTCTGCTTCATCTGGGAGCGAGCAGCCGGCACAGCAGGAGCTCAAGGAGTACACACTCGATGACGTTGCCAAGCACAACAAGGACGATGACGTCTGGGTCGTCGTCAATGGCAAGGTGCTCGACGTGACCAAGTTCCTGCCGGATCATCCTGGCGGAGAAAAGGCCATCCTGCTGTACAAGGGCAAGGATTGCTCGGAGGAATTTGAGATGATGCACGACGAGAGCGTCATCGCAAAGTACGCTCCGTACGTCCACATTGGCAACCTTAAGCAATAAATCCACACGCTCGCTCGCACGCCAAGCAAGCGTGCTTTCAGGCAAATCGAATCGAAGGCAGCGGCGACATGTGTTTTGCTTCTTTTGGGTTTCTTGGGAGAGTCCATGACGCATTGATCTTGTAGCGCAGCGCTCCACTCCCTCTCTCGTGAATCGGATCCACAGCATTCTAGAAACATTGAGCTCCCGTCGTCGCTTTTGTCTTACTCGCGAGTTGTGGAATCATTCATATGTTGCTGGCCCGGCTGCGACTCAACAGCACATCAAGTGGTGCAAATTTTCTTTTCTGTGGTGTCGAGCAAATGCAATTCCTGCCAAATTTGCAAGAGAGGTACACGCTGGTGTGCGCCGCGGAGTACAGTTCTGGATCATACAGAGTGCCGATGGGTGGAATTTTGGGGAAATATCTATATGCATGGTTGTGGTGGATCAAGTGAGGCGGGAAACGAGGTAGCTCATCAAAGAGTGCTGCTCATCACCCGTGACGCGAAGGAGGATCTTGAAGAACGTGCTAAACACATCAGGCTGTTCCTTTTCCAAGCGCGACAGCGACTCGCCGTCCAAGCGCCACAGCACGCACTCCGTTTCGGCATGCACGACCGTGTTACGCTTTTGCTTGGACAGGAACGTGAGCTCACCGGCGATCGTGCCCGCCAGCATGGATTCGGAAAGGTCGAAGTTCTCCTGCACAAAGTCGTACTTGGCTTTGAGGATGCCCGACTCGATGACGTACAGCCCGTCAGGCTCATCGCCCGCCTGCCACAGGGTCTGGCCCTGCGGTAGTGGAACACGCTCAAAGTAGCCAACCAGGTGCGCAAAGTAGGTAGCGTCGAGCTCAGGCTCTGCATACTCGCGAAATGTCGCTAGGAGAAGCAGGAGAGGCTGCTTCGTCGGGTCCCGCTGCGCTCCGGATTTCTGCGCTGGCTGGACTTGCGCCTCGGCGGCGAGATGCGGCACTGACTCCGGCGGAAGACTGACCATGTCGATCGAAGGAAGGTGGTTCATGGCGGTTCGCGCGGCCTCGTGAATGTGCTGCTGCCTAGGGGAGTTTTCGAACTGCTCATCCAGAACGAAAGCGGGTTCCCGCTGTTGCCCTGGCATGCTGAGTGCGCCGGCCGTCGCGAGGTATGCGTGGCCAAGCGTCTTGCCTATGGCGAGACTCGAGGTGTACATGCCGCGGATGTACTCATTCTCAGTCCACTCGAGTGCAGAGTTGAGGTGCGCAAATACCTCGAGCCGAACGCCTTGGTCTGCCCACATGCCAACGCTGCGCAGCGCGATGCCAATATCGCTCTCGGGTGTGACGCCGCAGAATATGAGAACCACACCCTTTGCGTCGAGCAGGCGCTGAATGCGAGTGAAAGCTTCGGCTGCCGAGAAATCGACACCGCTTACGAGGGAGAACTGGAGCCATTACGGAGGCTCCATTAGTATGGAGATCCAGATGCAGAGAGAAAGGTCCAACTCACATCGACGATGAGGAAGCGCATCGGATGCTGATGCCACGCTGAAATGTCGAGAGCCCGGCGAATGAGCTGTTCGACGCCATTGATCGTGCCAAAGAAGAGGAACCCCTGTAACTTGAGGATCTGCGTTTGCGTTCCCACGACGTCGAGGAATCGGCGCTGAGTGGGGTGTCGGCGGACAGTGCTGCGTGCAATGCTGCCGTCAAAGATGGCACGCACTGTCTTGCGGCGCGAGTTCTGTACGACGAAGAACAGACACGCCAGAATAATGCCTGCAAGGATACCGACCACAAAATCCCACAAGGTCATCACAATGATGATAATGCAAATGGTGAAGTATTCCCAATGATTGACGCGCCCGATCGTGTCCCAGAGGGCCTCTTTGACCAGGTCGATGCCCACTGCGAAAGACTCGGCGTGAGAAACGCGTACGGAGTCGCGAAAGCTTCCACATTTACGAAGACTTACAGACAAAGATGAGGGCACCGACGATCATCACCGGCAAGTAGCCAATGCTAGCAGGTCCAGCCATGAGGATGACTATGGTTCCTGCTGCCAACATCAGCCCACTCAACCTTGAGCCTCCGCCAACACGGTAGAACTGCAGATGTGGAAACATTCAGTCATTGCCAATAGCAATGCGAGCATCAGTCGCTGTACCTCACCAGCAGCGAGTTGACGTAGGTGATGTAGTTCGGGCCTGAGAAGAAGACTCCGGCAGCGAGGTTGCTGATCCCGTGCCCGATGAGTTCCCTATCCGTGTCCACGTTGTCCTCCCCGACGCTGATCCCGAGCGCCGGCACATTCAGAGGGACATGCAAAATGCCAAAGAAGGTCAAAGCAAGCTGCGTCGGGATCGTTGCAACTAGTGCTTTGAAGCTGGTCTGCCGGAAATCGATGTACGTGTAGAAGCGGTAGAAGGGCGCTTCGGCCGCGCGGCCAATGTCGAACACCCAGCCGTCAGCGCGCAGCTTAGCAAGATCGATACGCAAGATCCCGGCCGTGATGATGTAGAACACGATCGGGATGAACATAAAGTATGTTGGGAAGATGAGCGGGTGATGGAACTGGTGCGTGATGAAGCGCAGAAGCACAGCAAAGGTAAAAGGCAGCAGCCACAGTGCCACCATGTGCCACGACTGCAAGAAGTACCGCAACGTCTTGATGTTCCATTGGAAACCGTCCTCCGCTTGGAGACGACCGGAAACTTCGAGACCGGTCTCGATGAGAAACACGCCCACCCCCCCGATGCAGCCAACAAGGATGTGTCGCGGGAAGAACTCGATTAGCTTGCCCAAGCGCAGCCAACCTAGGAGGAGAAACGCAAGACCGATGAAGATGCTTGACAGCGCATAGGCCACGACTGTCGTTGATATAACCGCCTCAGGGTTATCATCGCCGACTTCGGCAAATATGGTCTTGACGAGTAAATGGTAAAAAGGAACAACTTCGATCATCATCCTGTGAGACCAGGATTGGGTATGAGCGTAGGAAGTCAGTGATTCAGCAAATGATGACGTGGTACAGGACTCCATGCACTCACGATCCATTTCCACCCCCAAAGATGCTGCCTCCGAGCGAGAAGACGAGCTGGCTCAGAATGCACGTGACAAAGAACATGCTCACCCCGTCGCCACCGAAATCGGCAAAGATGGGGTAGCTGGTTGGGAAAGTGATCATGCCGTACGAGACGCCATCAAGGACGTTGAGCAGGAGACCGAGGATGACAGCTGGTAGCAGGCGCACAGGCTCAGCAGACGCACTGGCCACTTCGCGCCAGGTAATTTTGCGCGTGCGCGCTGCAAAACCTGAAATAGTCCTTCGCATTGGCAGCACGGCGGCGAAGTGCTTTGCTTTGCGATATGAGGAAGTCAGCGAAGATTCTGCATGATGAGCTGCGTGCGAGCCATAGCCCGCGTGATCACCGCCAGTCGCGCTAAGCAGCGGTGCGCGTTCGTCCACGGCGTTAGACGCAGGAAGCCCAGCTGAGGAAGCTGAGATCGAAGAGGGCTTTTGGTATGCGCCGCCACTACCGCCTTCCTGCGCCTCGTCCTGCGCAAGCGCCAGCACCCCATAGCCAAGGGACTGGGCAACAGTTGTTGATAAGCGTCGATACGCCGCTGTCGCTGCTGCTGCCGAATGGGCACTAGTGCTGGATTGATGAAGCTGGTATGGATGCTGGTACGAAGGTCGACGCAATCCGCCAGCGAGCCTTGGAGCTGTGCCCGGTGCCAAGCCGGTAGCGCTAAGCCCTCCAACTTCGCCGCCGTCCGCCTCGCCATCGGATTGCAAATCCTCTTCGGTCTCCTCGTCCGTTGTCCCAAGTGTCCCGTACGTGAGGGTCCAAGTCATTGGCACGCCAGCTTCTGACGAACGGTTATTGGGACTGCGAGCGGATGTCAGAGCTCCAGGAGAAGGTGAGAATGGCTCCTGCGGCTGCACAGCCAAACTTTGCGCGGCCGAGGCGGTGTGCGGCGGTGCGGCGTTGCCTGCACTGTTCGATGTCGATCCCTGCTCTTGACTATGACTGTTGCTGTCTTTGACCGTGTCAGGACGACTGGCTTTGCTGACAGTGTCTCTACCGCTAACAATGTCATGCGATTGGAGAGTGAGCGCGAGGTTCGACGGGCCAGCTCCAAGGCTGCCCGCTCCCGCTGCTTCAGATGCATTCGAACCTGCACCTGCGGTAATCGCAACCGCAGCGCCGGTTCTTTGGACCCAGCCAGACCCACTATGAGCTGGTCCGCCATTATACGAGCTGAAGCCACTTTCCTCGCCAGCATCCGTGCTGCCACCGCCACCGCCTCCGAGAGCCATGTCGGCGAGCTGAGCAGTGCGATCCCTGATGATTGCATCGTCAGCAGTATAGCTACGCGGCGAGAAGGCGGCACCGCTGAAGCCGCTCGCACTTCCGCCTTCCTCGCTGTACGCAGGGCCGCCCATGTTGGTGGCGGCGTATGAGGCGCCGAGGCGGCTATGTGCATCGGAAAAGTCGGACATGGAAGCTGCGCCTGAGGCGCTGGCTGACGCTCGTCCCTTGTTCCGCTGACCTGCGCCGGGCAGCGCAATTTCACTGCCACCTGCCGCTGACGAGGCTGACGGCAGCGGCAGAGGAGCAGGAGCGAAGCGGTACGAGCGGCCTTCGAGGTGGTCGGTTCTGATGTTCTGGCGAGCCGGTCCGAAATTCAGACCACCGGCTCCACCTGCTGATCGACCAGCTTCGACGTCATAGCCGTGGGCGCCAGAAGAGGATGGCGAAAGTGCCGCAGCGAGGCTGCGCGGGTGATATTGTTGGTTGGAGAATGCAGCGAATGATATGGGCCGCCGTGAAAGCTTTACCTGGCTTCCCGTCGCTGAAGGTGGAAATCCAATTGCAGCGCTACCTGTTCCGGCGGTAGGCGTTGCTGTAGATGAAGGATGTGACGCAGCGCTAGTAGGAACTACATCGATGGTGACGCTCCGTGGACCCAGCCCTTTCTTGGCTTTTAAGGCGCCTGCCGGATACTTTGAAGCATCCGACATATTGCTTGGGGAGAAGTGCGGTTTGAATGACTGAACTCTGCTTCCTTCGGTTAACACTGTTATTGGGGACTTGGACGCCTGATGGAACTTGATCGAGGCCCAGCAAATAAACGACCGCTTAGACTCACGGCCTTCTCAAAGCTGCAGGCGGTTTTGTGAGTGGAATGGGACCGACGGGCGCTTGGCGAGATTGTTTGCCGGCTCTGCACAAAGCTTGGAAGCTTGAACCACTGCCGAGCACCAAAGGAGGTGCACCGGTGATAGGGCTACAAAGAGACAAGCCGAAATACTCTTGTCTCGCAATCCCGACAGTGGATGTCGCCACGCCGCGTGCGTCAGAGACGCGCTCGAGGTTGCGTGAGCGTACTCAGCTCGACTTTGGACGAGAGGATGGCGACCAAACTACACCATCACACATCTTCCGAAGCCTCATTGCCATCATCAGCGCATCATCCAAGGAGCTCCAATGACCTGCCGTGATGCAAACCTCTTGCACTCCGCAATCTTCTCTTCCACGTGCCGAGATGGTCCTATTTCAAAACACAGAACCAGTAACCCTTATGTTGAATACGTTCAACTTTTCGCAGGCGTCGTACGAAACACCAATTCGAGAATTTCACCAGTTTCACCTTCGGAATCACGGGAGAACCCCGAAAATGTGACCATCACAGGCAACCGATCATGGCACAACGCAAGAACCATGATTACAAGTAAGGACCGATGAGGCCATGAAGCATGAAGGCACACCGGATCATTTTGCTTCATACATGGACTCCGCCGTGCACGCATGTCAGAATGATTCCTTGTCACCATTGTTTCATTGTTGGCTGCATTGCAGCGCTGTCTGCGGTATCGTCGCCACTGCCTGCTCCACTTCATTTGCTTCCTCACAATATGTACGATGAATCTATGCACGCCTTTGGTTGTTGAGCCTACATGTATGTTCAATGTAGCTCATGAAACATTCAACGCTATTTTGATTACCTCTTTCGGCTGCGGAGTGCATTGCAATGACTTGATCACAAGGGCGCCATGTTCCATCAGCGGCATCTCCTGCAGCGACCGCGAATGTTTGCCTCTCCTCCGTGAAACTGTCTGCAAGGCGAAAAGCCTCCCTTGATCCTACGTCGCTTCCTGGTCTTACTCCAAACATTTCTTCCGCCAGGTGGAGCTTCAAATGCGGATGGATATCCAGTTCTTACGCTCGAATTCACCTTGGACGGTGTCATTTCTAGTGTCGCATAAATTTAAGTCTATGCAATATCCCCTGAAAGAGGTGGCAGGTAGAACATCTGGACCATCGAAGAAGCGATTCGGCGCATGCCACCGAGTGAGGCAAAGATACTCACCTCATTTCTTCCTGCGCTGACTTACCACCGCCTAAACCCGCCAACTCTCGCGTCGCCGATGCTCAACTTTTCGCATGCATTATGCAGACTAAGCGGGCCGATGCATATCAGTAAAGGCTGGGCATATCGCGCTGTTGTAACAAGCGTATGGTCGAATGGAGTGTCGAGAAAGCCCCCAGCATCGCAAACGCGGTTGATTTCCATGTTCTTCGTTTGCTGCAAATAGAACTCTCTTCTCTTGAGGATGACATTGGCGGTTCTGGTCGTATGGCCAATGTGCGCGTGTTTGCTGGGCCAATAGCCCCCGGCAGACCACAACGGGACAAATATGCGAGCCTACAAAGCCCATTATACTTCATTTCTCCCTTGCTGCTGGCTCGTCATCGAGTTGGGTACGGGGCGAGCGGCATTTTGAATAATGTGCATGTGGAGCTCCTAGTGCGCTGGCATGAGTTTGCATAAATTAAATCTCGGCAAGCGCAAAGAGTAACAGCACTGCTGTGCAAAGCCACGAGTCCCTCGGTGAAATCCAGAAACCCCATTTGGAAGTGCTCGCCTCTCTTTGGCCTCTATGCGCTGCGCCTTTACGCAAACATTTCGATCAGGTATATCGCCGTCGACATGGGTGCGCAAAGGGGGACCGCTGAGCGCCCACCCCTCGACCGAGAGAGTTGCATTCAATCCAGCAGTAGAATCATCAGCAGAGGCGGCAACCCTCATGATCAGTCCCTCACCCTAACTCATCCAAAAGAGCCGCTCTTTGTGTGCAAGGGGAAGCGACACCCTGCGAGGGTGACGCATAGCTTAGCCATACGTACGGTCCGAGGGGGCGGTCGAGACGAGTGCAGTGGCATTTGAATCTAATCGCACTTGTATTGCGGGGTCGAAGCAGCCGGCGGTGATGACAGTGCGCGTCATAAACGCCGATGGGATGGTCATCGCGTTGAACAAAAGCACAGCGGACTTGCAGAACAACCCTGCCTGATTCCGCAAGTGCGATAGGCCTATCCTACCAATTTCGTATTTAAGCGTGACACCACCTTCCGCGCTTGGAGAGATCAAGATTTCTCGCTCAGGCCAAATACTTTACCCTGTTTTGATATTCCATGGCATTACGTTACCTTTGGGACTTTAGATGTTTCTTGGCTTTTGTAGATGGTACCTTCGAATGCACGACCGAGGTAGCAAAGCGAAATCCTTGCTGCTAATAGGACAGGCCGGAGCATCTCCGATTGCCAGATTCGGCTTCATCGAATATCAAGTATCGGAGTGTCGAGTAGAACTGGACCAGGCCCTGGTGCAGCAGCGTGTTGATTGCTGGCGATGACATGAAGGAAAGTCTTCCAACGCAGCCGGTCCGTGACCCAGGTGCAAAAGCAAGCTGCGCGCAACCGAAGTTAGCCCTAGCGACAGCACGTATTTGTTGAGCACCTTGTCCCTGTGCCTGGACTCTCGGACCGTGTGAGCCGCGAGAGCTCTGCGCAAGTATGACCTTCGCTGCTGAGAGCAAGTGACTGTATTCACGTGCAGCTACGTCCAATATGCAGATACGCCTGTTGAAAAGTGCAGTCTAGAAACAAGATGCCGGGGCGAGTAATGCTGAGCAGCTTGAAAGTAATGTGAAAGCGTCTCTCTGAGAGCCCAGGTGCCGATCAGATGCGCCCATATTGACCCTGTGGAAGCGCACCTGCTTATAGAAGTGGATGGGTGTACGAGAGGCAACCAAGGATCTGGCACGAGCGGAGACGATGAAGCAATCAAGGGAACTTGGAAGCGTGTATACAAGGTTTGGCAGCGAGCAGGCAGGCGGGCTGCAGGCAGCGTGCTGTAGCGCTGCAGTGAGTGCGGGAGAGATGAGCCGCGGGAAGAACCTGCACGTGCACGGACCAGATTATACCTGGAACTATGACATCTCCAGCAGCGATTCACGACTCTACTGGAGAGAGCCCACTGCCGAACCATTCAGCTTGGGTGACAGGTGGAGCGCAGCGCCCGTAACTGAGTGGATGGTGCGTGGAGGGTTTACTCAATGTGCCGTGGAGGCGACCTGTACGCAGACGAACATCAAGAGGACTCGTAAAGTCTGATAGACCGCCTCATCCTTTTCTCATATTTCCCCCGCCTTTTGCTTCCATCGCGTTTTCTCCACTTGCTGTCGTACGCCGCCCCCACATCACTGTCCAAAGCTCTTGTCGTGCTCACGCATCCAGCGTTGTCTCGCCGCTAACTCTCTGCTGACTGCCACCTGTGCAACGAACGAGAAAAGTATATATTATTTTGAGAAACTGCAGACCATCCTAGCACCCACGCTTCCTCCCAAAATGGCCGCCCCGCCCACCTCGGACCCCAAGCTGTGGATCCCGCCCGTCACGCTTAGCTCGGCCGTGGACCACTCGTCCTTTGCGTACGAGTCGACTGTCTCGCGCTGGCCTCAGATTTTGACGTCCAATGTCATCCAGAACCTCGAGCAAGCCTCCTATGCCCTGTCCTTTTCGTCCAAGGACCAAAGCGAAAAGATCAAGGAGGCAGACGAGATCATCGACAAGGCGCACAAGTTTCTCCAGGAGATTAAGGACGACAGGCAGATCCAGCCCATTCAAGGCGGACCGCAGGCGGATGGCGCACCGAGCAGCGAGGCGTACGACAGCCTCATTGAAGCAAACAAATGGACCTGGCATAAAGCCCCTTGGTGAGAATGCCCTATCGGAAATGCTGCTTCGTTCGCGCTCGGGCTCATTCCCATCATTGTCATTCAGGCTCTTTGCAGAATGCTACCTCTACCGCCGCGTGCGCGGCTTCTTTTCCGGCTCGACACACTGGAAAACTTACGATCCCTTTTCGCACAGCAAGCTGTCGACATTCAAGTCATCTGGCACTGCCATCCGCGCCTTAGCTGAAAACGTCAATGCTTTGGTGGCCAAGGCTCAATCCAGCGGCGGTGTCACCTCGAGCAAGGAAGCGCTCTACGTTCTCTGGCTCGAAATGGCTCAGATTTCGCTTTGGGGAAACGCGACGGACCTGTCTCTGCTCACCTCGCTCTCGTACGATGATATTCAGGCGCTGCAGACCACCGGTCGCAAGCAGCAAGAAGCACGTGCCAAGTTCATCCTGGCTAACGACCTCGAACGCGTCTACTCGCACATCTCCTCGCTCGAATCAGGAAGGGTCGACATTGTGCTCGACAACAGCGGCTTCGAGCTCGTCACCGACCTCGTCTTTGCAGACTGGCTCGTTAGCTGCACACCATTCGTCCAGCAGGTCGTCTTCCACCCAAAGGACATGCCCTGGTTCGTCAGTGATGTCACTCCGCCCGATTTTCGCTTCACACTCGATGCACTGCTCACCGACTCGTTCTTCACGAGCGAAGACGATACCAAGACGAAAGCTGGTGAGGCCCACGGCACGGCGGCCAATGCCAGACCTGGCAGCTCCATTCGCCATCGCTCGACGAGTCGCACGCGTGAGGTGCAGGCCAACCCTGCTATTTTCGCAGAGGGAAAACCGCTAGCGCCGCCGGCTGGCAGCCGCTCATTGCAGTACAACCCGAACAACTGCGCTGGCGCAAGGGAAGGCATGGCTGATGGGCAGCAGCGCCACGGTACGCTCGAGCATCCCGCTGGCAGCAGTCAGCTGCGCATGGCAAATGAAAGCAGCCAAGGCGGTGCACTGCCTCACCCCAAGGGCAGCATGGCCCTGCAGCTTGACCCAGCCTACTTTAAGAACGCGCGCTCGAGGACTATTTCGCCTTCGCGCAGCTACGTGATTGATAGTAGCGCTTTCGCATCCTTCTCGCTCGAGGGCGATGGCCCCGCACGTGCCAAGAGCCGGGAACGCAGACCGGGTCAGCTGGGTGGCGATGACGACTGTGACAAGGGCGACCGGATGGGCCGCAGCCACTCAGTCAGGGATATCAATGCTGCCAAAAGCAACGCCAGCACCAGCGACAGCCCGAGTCGCGGAAGGAGCTCGAGCACGCAGCGCGGTCGGAGCGGGTTCCGCTCATTTGGCGCTGACGATGCGAATGCCATTCCGGAAGACGCCGAGGTTCCTTCATCTGGCGCTGCTCCGACGCCGGTACAGCAGATGGTGCAGCGCTGGCGGGCCCACCTGGCCAGCGGGGCGTTCAAGCTGAGTGTACCTGTCGAGACGTCGCTAGAGGATTCGAGCAAGGAGGTGGTGCAACACGCAAGTGGATTCTGGACCATGCCATTCAGCTTTGCCGACCTGCCCGCGAAAGATCCGGAGCTCCTCAAGGAATTGCAGAAGAGCGATTTGGTCATCTTTAAAGGTGAGTCGAGCTCTCCCTCTCGATCTACCCACGGTAGAGCGCACAGAGAGGGTGTAGGTCACTGACACTCCATACTGCTTTCCTTTGTCTTCAATGCAGGTGACCTCAACTATCGCAAGCTGACGTCAGATGGCAACTGGCCTACGACGACGACATTCGAAGCTGCTCTCGGGCCCTTGGCCGGCAAATTGAACATTCTGGCGCTGCGCACTTGCAAGGCGGACGTCTGCGTCGGCCTGCGCGAAGGACTGCAGCAGGAGATGGATGCAAAGGATGCTAGGTGGCGTGTCAATGGTAAATGGGCCGTAGTGCAGTTTAGCAAGCGCTCATCGGCTTGAAAGGAGTCATGCAAGAACCTCGGGTGCTTGGTTGTTCCTTATAAACACCAATGTCAAGGCAGACGACCAGAAAAAACTGCAGAAGGCTCTGCCAATTCATACATATTGACGGTGGCATCTGGAGGCAGGGTAGAAAGAAAGACGAGATGCGCTTTCACTTGATCATCCATTTTCTTAAAAGTACAAAAGCAAACCTGCATGGCACGTCATTCAGTGTATAAGTTGATGGGACAGCTTTCGTGTTCTGGCCGCATTTTAAGCAGGCGAGACGAGACCAGCATAAGTCGCGTTGAAAGACGGGCCGCAGGCGAGCAAGGGTGGAGCCGAGGGAGGGTCTGCGCAGCCTTCGGAGTCGACGATCATAGAATTGCGACCTCGCTCGTCTAGCCTTTCGTCCCGAATGGCTTTTTTCGCGCAAAGCTTTATGCGAGACGGTCAACCTTTGCAATCAGTACTCCTAGGCTGCGAAGATTAGCGACACGGAGCTCGGCGCACCCTGGTTTCAAACCTTTCACCCCTCAGGCATGTTGTCGAACTGGTCTCGCTCGTCTCGTCCGCATCGACGAGCGGTGGAACACTAACTACACTAAATAGCTGCTTCAGAAAATAGTTAGTGTTCGCGATGCGTTTGCGCGTGATCGCGCCAAAAGATGTTTCCTTTCCTCTGGGTCGAGACATCAGCACAGTCCCTTATAATTCCATGCGTGCCATGTTGGTGGACGGCATGGCCGATGAATAGGACAAGAATTCACACCAAACTCGATTGAATGTGACCCACAGACGAGTGAGAGACACAGCACGGAGCTCGACAGTGAAGGAGTCTAGTGAAGACGTTGAAAGCCAAAGGTGGGGCGACCAGAGTCTGCGTTCCGCTCTCCCGTCCCTTGGCCTCGGTGACGGCGAAAGGCCACAACCCTACATTCCATCAGGATTGAGTTCCAATGTAGTTCCCCCACGACAGCGGCACTGCAGAGCACTACGAATGCTTTCGACCACTGACTGCGGGCTGTAGACGACCATGTTTGCTTGGCTCGCTCAAATCCATTCGGTCCCTGCGACTCCAGCACCCCGCGCTTAGTATGAACCTCACTAACCCAACAAAATGGGCGACCCATTCGTGTTGTGGACCAGAGGGGAAGGATTGGCTTGTATTGATTCCATCTTCATCTTATCCACACCATTACTCAGTTCTCAGTATTTGACACGACTCGATTCAACATCGCACACAAGTCGGCAATATCCAGCCTGGCCGATAGCAGGGCGAGCGTACGGAGGGCAAGGCAGTACGGCAAACACGCATACGCGCGCCTCTTTCCACCAAGCTCCCTTCCCTTTGCCTTCTTTTGCCCAACATGCCAGAGGAAGAGGTCGGCGGTGGCGTCCCTTCTGAGCACAAACAGGGCTGGGGAAGTGTGAGTACTATCATTTATGGCTCTTTTGCAGCGTACGATCGGCAGCGTTTCTGGGTTTACGACATGACCAAAAGCATGCGGTCATTGCTGAGAGTGTGATCGGAAGCCATCTGCCTGTAGCCTGCGATGCTATGACGCAACGAGGAGGCACATTGGGCTAACTCTGAGGTCCGTTACTCTTTGGTTCGCGCAGTTCCTCAAAGCACTCGCCTCCTTCTCCGGTGACCTGTCCTCTCTCACGGCTCCTTCTTTCATTCTCTCGCCAGTCTCCTTGGTCGAATTCCCAGCTTAGTGAGTGCATACCATCAGAGCCCCATGCGGTCGTCGATGCGGGACTATAGCTGATCGCGAGATGCATACCTTCACAAATTGTCAATCAGTTGGGGCGAGCATCCGGCAGAATTTGCTGCTTGTTCCCAAGGCGCTGATCCTGTTGAGCGAATGACCAATGTCTTGCGCTGGTTCATCAGTACGCTCAAAGGCTCATACACAGCGAGGAACACATCCATGGGAAGTGAAAAGAAACCTCTGAACCCAATTCTCGGCGAGCTTTTCTTTGGCAACTGGCCCGGCAAGGACGACCGAGGCGAGACTGTTCTGACTACTGAACAGGGTAAGGCCTGCAACCCTGGCTTGATGCGCAGGTCATCCCACGCACCGCTTCTGACCTTTTTCGGTCATCTTCTCTGTGCATTTAGTCTCCCATCATCCTCCAATCACTGCCTACCACTTGGAGAACCAAAAGGCAGGCGTGACGCTCGAAGGTCACTCCGGTCAGAAGACCACCTTTTCGGGTCGCGCGATCCAGGTCAAGCAAGTGGGCCACGCCGTGCTGCGCGTAAAGCCTCAAGGGGCTCAGGATGCCAAAGAGGAGCTGTATCTCATCACACTCCCAACGTTGACCATCGAGGGTCTCTGGTACGGTTCGCCTTACGTTGAGCTTCTCGGCACCACGCACATCGCCTCGTCCACCGGCTTCCTCTCGACGATCAACTACACCGGCCGCGGCTACTTTAGCGGCAAAAGCCACAGCTTCAAAGCGACCGTCTCGCCCATCGCTCAGCCGACGCAAGCGCTGTACACGGCCGAGGGCGACTGGTCTGGTGTGAGCAAGTTCAAGGGCAAAGGCCCGTCCGGAAGCGAGAAGGATGCGATCTTCTGGGACGCTGGTGCTCAACGCGAGGAGATCTCTGTAAAGCCGATCGAAGAGCAGGGCCCGATGGAGAGTAGGAAGGTCTGGAAGGATACAGCAGAAGGTATCCGGACGGGAAACTTTGACATTGCTTCCAAGGACAAGAGCAGGATAGAGGTACGTCGACCTTGGCGGATGCGTCGCGTCGAGACTGTCTTCACTTTGATCCTCATGTTAAGCTCACAATGGTATTGCACCCACCCCTTGTCGCTGTTTGGCATGGACAGAACGACGAGAGACAGAAGAGGAAAGATGAGGCGGCAGCTGGTACGCCTCACCAACTCGAGTACTTTGTTCACGTCGAAGACGACACGGAATGTGAGTCACCCTCGAACAAGGCGCCATTGGCGTGCAGCCTTCTTACCTTATTCCCCCGTCTCTTAACATTCATGCACTTCGCACTCTACACACGCGCAGACGCCGAGCTGATCGGCAACTTCGGTGGCAAACCCGCCAACGAAGAAGCCTACAGGCGCAAGCCGCGAGTGCATTAATTACTATGCGAACCGTATTTCGGCTCTCCAAGGAACATATTACCGGATTCTTTCTTAGTATGATCGTCTGCAAGAACGCTTCTCTGTCATCTGTGCCTCTATACAGATCGGCCCGATTGTTGAGTACAGGAATTCGCTATTTAGATCTCCTCTGGCATGATGAAAAGCTCCTACTAGCTTACACCTTGACACTTTGCGCCTGCTGGACTTGGTGCACGCTAACGAGCGCGTCATCGAGCAATTTGCGATCTTTCAGGTGAGCCATGACGCCTCCAACGAGGTGCAAGCTGCCCGTCACGAGGACATGCACGTCTTGTACGCCCTCGGTGGCTGCGGCTGCCGAGTCTGCCTCCACGGCTTCGATCGCATTGATAGCATGTTGGATCGAAGGCAGCACGTCGACGCGAGAACGTATTGCTGCCACGTCAGGGGCTTGTGCCCCGGATGCAGATGCGGCACCCCTGAGGCCGAGGAGCTCGTTCCAAGCTTGTTGGAGCTCGCGTTGGATTGTCAGAGCGTTTAAGTCGGACGGATCGACAGCTTTCGACATGAGGTCACCTTTGAACATGCCGTCGCTGTACGTCGTGTTAGTGCAGAAGAAGACTTGGTCGAAGAACTTGCGAGCCTTTGGATACGGCAGTCGCCCCTGCTGTTCCTGCTGGGGCTCCGTCTTAGACGCGTGCGACTGCTGGGGCTCGGCCCCACGTTCAATTTCATCCAGCATGCTTGCTAGAAGCTGGGACGCCGAGCGGCCGCTGGTGCAGTTGAAGATGATAACTCGTTTGGGCATGCTGCCTGCCTGCGCGTCGCTGTATGTTCGCTGTACCAGCCATCGCACGCATAGTTCTAGGCTGTCTGTGGTGTGTGCTCCATCCAGGTACCACGTTATGCCCCTTAGTCGCTCATTCGAGGGGACGACTTGGCATCTCCCCGGCCAGCGTGCAGACTCGAGCGCCTTGATTTCGAACGGAAAGAGCTTCGAAGAAGACGGCGACATCGCGTCCATTGTTGCTGCTGCTTCTGGAAAGCATGAGTTACCGGTCACAGAGCGAAGGAATGTCCTCACCAGTGCCACGGCGAGAGACGCGTTTGTGGCTTGGTGTGCGCCAGGCAAGCCCAAGCCCTGCGGCAGCTGCGCGGGAAGGTCATGAGGTGACGGCAGGACGGTGAACCCATCTGCCTGGGCTTCTTCCGCGCACATTTCAAGCACTTTCAGCGCTTTGGGATCTTGCTGCACGCTGATCGCTGGAACATCCTTCTTATAGATACCTCCCTTTTGCCACGCGATCTTTTCGATCGTGTCGCCAAGCATGAAAGTGTGATCGATGCCTAACGATGTGATCCCGGTCACGACTGGCCTTGGAACAATGTTGGTGGAATCATAACGTCCACCGATGCCGACTTCCAGAATGACAGCGTCCACCGTTTCCGACAGAAAGACGTGAAAGCATAGAGCGGTCAGAAAACGGAAGTATAGCGGCCGCAGCGGTGTGTCTGGGCTTTGCCGCTGCGAGGAAACGTTAGCGGGATTCAGCAGCACTCTTTCTATCGAGCTGCTTTAAAGGTCACCTCACCTCTGGATTCTGTGCGAGCCGATCCCAGACCTCAAAGAAGTATCGAGCGAACGTCTCTTCTTCCAGCGGTAATCCGTTGATCCGAATTCGCTCCCGCGCAGCGATCATATGCGGCGAAGTGTAAAGCCCAATCTTCTTCGACCCAGGAGCAACAGATGCTGCAGCTGCTTGTCGTAAGAGGGCATCACAGAACGCAGATGTCGATCCTTTGCCCTTTGTTCCGGTGATATGAATCACATTGAGCTTGTTAAGATCGGTCGGCTAACGTAGGGGCACCCATGGAATTCTGTCATTTTCAAGGGGGCTTTGCCTAGTAACTACTTATGCCATCGACTCACTCCATAGCCTATTCTTCGCAGGGTTTCAGTCTCCAAAGGAAGACCATCCACAAATTGTGGTCCAGCCTTCCGCTTGGCCTCAATAAATGAGGCATTGCTCTGTAGCGAGTTCAGTGCTTCGATTGCCCCGTCGTACGTCCTTGCGCCAGGCCATGGAACAGGCTGTTGCGCCGCTTGTGCCAATTGATCGACCGACATCTTGAAGGAAGAAATGAACCGTACCGAGTCGCTTTTGAACTGTGTAACTGTGAGGCGATACGGCTTGGCCGAGTGAGCGATTGCAGGTTCGAGCCGACGCCAATTGAGACTTGATGCCGTACGTCGGCAAAAGGCAAGCATGAAATACCAGCTGTACTCGAAGCCGGGTCACGTCGTGTACCTCTGCCTGCCTCTTTTGACCTCTAGATGGTAGACCCTGCTTTGTCGGCAGAACTGTTGCCTATGTTGATGCAGTCCCGCAGAGACCCAGCTGATAAATGGGACGAAGCAACGAAGCTAGAAAGCATTATACTTTGTCAATATTGAAAGCAGCAACCCAATGTGTGTCTATCGGATTTTATTAATCAATTCCGTCGAGGTTTCGCATAGAATGGACACCATTTCGGGCTCCGGCTTCCCGGTCGAAAACCCATCGCCTTTTCATTCATCCTCACACTATCCTCATGGATAATGAATGGAGTAATCCGGCTTGCGGAGCCCCATGTTAGTGGAATCATTGCCAGCTGTTCGAAGGTGGCGTGAAATCTGTGTCAATGTCGGAAAGCAAGACTCTCCAATCGAAAATCACATCAGAGCAAGCTCGTCGCTTGTTCGAACGCAACGCCTTTCTCATCATCAATGACCTCCCTCGCGGATCACAGATTACCATTGACGGTCTAGAGGCGTACATTACAGACACAGAGTTTCAAGGCTTCAAGCTCCTTCCTGCTGGCTGGCATCTCGTGGCTTGGACGGCGGCCTCGACTTCGGCGGCAGCTGCCGTTGGACAAGAAGGACTTCGCTGCGCTTTCTTTCGATACTTTGACACAGCCCAAGTGGTCGTCCGCCGCTACGATGCTGCTTCAGATAGATTGGTTCACCCAGAAGCATCGCCACCGGGTCGAGCTTCTCGAAGTTCGCGCTCAAAAGACGGTCCGAAATTGCCGGAGGGCACGGTCGCTTCACTCGATCATTTGCGCAGCCTGGATCATAAGTTGGCTCCATATCCACTGCACAAGTTAGCAGACTGGACGCTGGCAACGCAAAATCTGCAGAGCGTGGATCGCAACGAGGCTCACGAACTCCTCACTGCTATCATTGGCAGGGACGACGAGAGTGGTGATTATTGGACAGACGCGTTGGCTTCCGTCGAGCCAATGGAGCTGGATGCAATGATGCCGCAGAGCTCCGCTCATGGACGCGCGCTCAGTCGTCAAGAGAGAGGAGACAAAGCACAAGCAGCAGAGATTGAACTCGACAAAATCCTTGCTCGTGGTCGGCAAGTCAGGCAGTTCGGAAAGCAGCAAGAGGACAATAAACGCGCATCCATTCTCAGAAATGGTGAGGCCTCAATGCCGAGTTTCGCGGATGAGCCTGCTCCCCCTGTACGACTCCCGGTCATGGACGTCAGACGCAGCTGGCCACCAGGAGCAACTGGACAGGAACTGACGCGCTGGTGCGTCGACAAAAGCTGGTTGCTGATCTCTCTGGCGCAGTCATGCCAGAAGGTCTGCAGTGGTAATCGGAAACTGGCGCCTGGGCAGGACTTTGATCCGATCTTGGTCGTCTTTGAGCTTTCCTTTTTGCTCTTCGTCTTCGTGCAGAATAGTGTCTGCATGTCCTATTGGAACGATTTCGTCACGCTGTTCTGTAATGCGCCAGCGCTGCTCGGTGCACCAGGCGACTTTGAGGAGCATCCAGCATACGCGGTTTCCAGGAAGAAACATGCAGGATCCCACCTCTATTCTCGGAATACACCCTCCGCATCTGAGACAGACGCTGCTCACGTGCAGCCACGTCCTTCTCTTGTCGCGAGCTTCTTGCGGTCCCTTTGTGCGCAATTCAACCTCTTACCTGAAGACTTCTTCAGCTCACCGGAGAGTCGCATCGAGGGTATGCAGGAACAGCTGACTTCGAATTTGGCCAAATGCCGAACCAACGTAGCAAGGGCATTAGCAGCGAGTGCGGCGGCTGAGCAAGAGAACAATACGATGTCTAAAGGGGGAGGCATAGGCAAGAAGGGCAATGAACCCAGAAATTTCACCGCAGGCTCGAAAATGGGAGGCAGGGCGAGGCGTGATCCGATCTCGTACGCGGATTCCATCGATGACGAAGGGACCATCGCAGAGAGCGCAGCATCTGGGAAACATGTCAAGTGCCCAACTCAGGGCGCGACACTTGCGCAGTCAGGGACATCGATCGCACCAATCAGCGAGTATGAAAAGCTGCTGTCTGCGTGGCGCGCGCTCTCAAACACAATGCGCTCGAGATTTGGCATTGAACTCGAACGCGAGCTTGACGAAGAAGTGGAGGTGCGCCAGGCTAGCGCCATTGCCCAAGGTCGCGGTAACCATGTGGGACTGGATGAAGACATTGAATTGGAAAAAGGCGAGGACGCACCCGTTGTTGTAGAGTTGTGACGTGGGGAAGACCAGCGATTCAGATTCATTGCAGCCTATCATTGAATGCGTAACGTCGACAGTACAATGATGTCTCGTCATGGCATCATTGCAGCGCTCAACCCATGATCTTTAAAATACTCGCTGCCTTTCTCGTCATATTCTGCGCGAGTAATGCTTGACGTCCGAAAATCATCGGCGCAGGATGACACCCACTTCGCCATGCCACGCCATGCATCGAAGCGCATGCTTTGAGCACGAATGACTCGCACCTGCACATCAATCGGCTGCGTCATCTGCAAGCTCGCGCGAAGACGGCTGTCCAGGTTTCGGTACTGGGTATGTTGACCGGTGAGGAAAACGTTCTTAGCGAGCGTGCGCCTCGTAATTCCGTCGTAGTTCTTGAGGATGTGCGCACAAAGCTCATCCAAGCCTGCTTGATCGATACCAGCCATATGCGGCTGGAACAGCACTTCGGGAACTCGGAAACGTTCCACGTTCAAGTGGAGCTGGTGTTGGTAAAGCGGGTCCTCGGAATCCCATTCTTGCAAATGCCTACCGCGCAAGAATGTGGCGCTCAGTTGAGTCTTCCTGGCTATTTGAGCCTTCCAAGTGTCGTCTGTGGTGAAATTCGGATCGTGCTCGAGGAGCCTCGACTCGAGCATCTCAAAATGTTGTTGCTCCTCTTCCTCTTCTTCTGAGTCTTCTGCCCCTTTCTGCAGGCGTCAAAGCAGAGCGCGTGATCTGTGAGAAATCTGCTTCTATGTCCGTCGCGCACCAGCAATTACTCACGATTTCCTTGTACACAGCCCAGTCCTCGTCGTCTGCGCCAAAGGTATCGTCATCGCCTCCGCGCCGCCGCTTCTTGCCTGGCGGACTGTCGCTCGCCAGTGTGGTGATGCTCTTCATCCTCTGCTGCGCCGCGAGACTTTTTCGATCGCTGAGCATTTTCTTAAGCCTTCGTCTCTCCAAGATCTTCTCGATTGCCTTCTCATACTGGCCCCGCATGCGCTTGCGCCATTCTTCAGGCCGATTCAGCCTTTCATCCTCGTCACGCTGCTGCTCTTCTGCAATAAGGCGCGCCTCTTCAGCTTTCTCTGCCTTCATCCTCATACGCGCATCGTATCCGGCCTTCATCAACTTCTGTCGCCGCTTCTCTTTGACGCCCTCTTCATCGAGCGAGTGATCTGGCACATCGATCAAAGGGAACGAAGGCGGCGCTTGCTCCTCTTCTTCGACTACAGCGCCTCCCCCTCTTGCTCTTGATCTTTTCAGAGCCGCTTGTGTACGTTTGATGGTGGTCTCCAGCTCCTGCTCAGTATCAAAGCCCTCAGACTCGAGCCTCTTGAGATATTCTGCCTTGCGCTCCTTGTTCTTGAATTCACGCAATGCCATCCAGTACTCCAAATCGTTCTCCTTTTGCTGCATCTTCTCGGCTCGCATTCTTTGAGTCTGTTCCTGCAGCCTGAGACCCTGCTGCCGTCGTTTCTCCGCTTGCTCGGCTGCCTTGGCTTCCGCATCGTCTGCATCCAGGACAGACCCTACTATTCGTGAGGTGGTGCCGTCCAAGTGAATTACGTTTGAGCTGCCATCTGCATTTGTCGCATTCGGGAACTGGACGACAACATCGCGCTCAGCCAAGCCCTCCGGGGTTGCGCATGCCCTGACCTCTGCATCGAAGTCTTCGGCGACATAACTGTGTCGCTCCAGCATCAGAGCCGCTTGATTGGATGAGACGCGCAGGGGAAAGTTGGGGTACTTCATTTGGCAGAGCTTGAGAAGATATTCGGTCGCCAGAGAGCCACCCCATGTAAGCCGCTTCGCGTTGCTTAGGACTCCTCGGGATGCGAGCATCGGCAGCACATAGGTTGAGGCATTTCCCGATGAAACGATCAGACCGTCGCTGACGTCGTTGTAGTAAGCTGAATACAAAGCATCAAGTCCGTAGTTGACAGAGGGGACGTTATAGCCCTCGAAAAAGAGCTCATTGAGCACTGCAAAGCACCCCTGGATCAGATAGGGCCCTTACCCTGCATCACGCTCGGTACTCACTACTCCTGCTATACGCCGGGTTACACAGTGTTTCTGACATGAGAATCGGATGGGAAACACTCCCTTCCGAGGTGATACCCAGCTTGATGAAGGTGTAATCGAGTACATTTTCCTGCAAGTGATCATACATACCTTCAGCTCAGTGAGGGCGTTGCTCGTGTGCGGTCAGAAAACACGCACGATCACATCAAAGTTGCAGACCACGTCCCCATCGAAAGGTGACTTGATTGCAGACCTTGATTGGTTGTCGCAAAACGCATCCCGCCCTGCTAGAATGAAGTTGGAGTTCTTCTTGCGATCCCTGTACCTCGAAACTACATTCGGGAAGTAGCATTTTGGACTGAGGGTCGGTTGCGGCTCGTCGATTGATGCGAACCCAGCGCGAAGCTCGCTGGAGCCATTATCGATGATGATCGCCGATCCAGCTGTCCTTTCGTTGGAATTTGCGCCGCTTCTTTCTACCTCAGAATCGATAGAGTACCACGGAGGCTCCAAAGGCATTGTGAAGCAGTTATGCGGCCGGCGTGCAGACGAACTGCGGCCATTGGTGTTGCCGTTCGTCATTGTTGCACTGCCGTTCGTTGCGGATGCCATTTCGAAGGCGAGGCAGAGAGAAGGATTGCATGCGTAGCTTCTGTGGCCAGCAGCAAAGGGGAGTCAGAGACGTACCCGAGGATATGGAGCGGAGCAACCTCCAAAGCCAAACTGGAAGGCTGACTGAATAAAGTGTTTAATATGAGCGCTTCCCGTTGCGGCGCGTATTCAATTGCAGCGAGAGGCGCTGATCACTCCCTACCATACAAAATTGCTATTCACCCTTCTCGCCATCCATTGTAATTGTCTGCTTTCAGCTGGTCAACACACATTTATACGTGCAAGGGACGGGCGTCAACATGGCTGATCTTGATTATGGCACACCCGATCCAAGCGCCCGAGGGCAGGATACGCCGGCACAGTCTTCGCTCGAAGGCACCACTGCCTCCATGCATGCGTCATCCGCTGCTTATGAAGGAGCAGAGACGCAGGATGCGGGGATGGAGGGACAGGAGGATCTAAGGCAGCCAAAGATATACGTGCTGCCAGTAGGACAGGAAATAGAAGCGAGCTCCTCAAGGGACGTCAGGCCACGTCCATACGTGGACGAGGACGAAATGATGCTCTTGCCGCCTAATCCAGAAGAAGGTGAGCAGCCTTCGAAGATTGTACGTGATGTCATGCTCACCTGGCTCCGCGCTTGTTGCAGACCTCACCCCAGTACCGCAGCAGCCCAACGAATCTGTTCTGGATGACGTGCAATTATCTCAAATTCGTCTCTCAGTCCTCAATCTTTCCGGCCAGCCGGTCACCCAACTGTCCACCTCCCGCATATTCGCCTACCTTACTCATTGCGGCGCCGCGCCTCTAGGTGTGGAATGGATCGACGATCAGAGCTGCAACGTTGTCTTCAAAGATTTCAGAGGCAGCCGAACTGCTCTGGAGTATTTGATATTACCGAAGCCCTGGCGGGTGAAGGTGGAGGATAACGGCGAAATTGAGAACAAGGAAAGTTTCCAATTCGGCGGTTCAGCTGTTTCAGGCAATGGAGAAGCGGCTTCACCACAGGCAGCGGGCGAAGCGATGGAAGCCGATGACGTAGATCAATTCAAGGTGTCCGGTGGCAGAGACCCTGAGAGCTTACCGGATCTTGAGGATATGGCCAAAGTGGCAGAGCAAGAGACGACATTCGATGAGGCTTCCGACGTGGATCTCGGCATCGCACTTCTAACCTGCCGCAAAGCGCGTCCAGTACCTCTCAGGCTGTTCACACCCGTCGAGCGCGACAGTGCAACGAAGTTGTTTGAGATCCGAGAGGAGCAGGCTCGGGTGGAAGCGGAGAAGTCGAGAGTGACGCAAGAGGGCGCTGCGGAAGAGGATGGGGAAGACCAACGGCCAGAGATCTACCGCGAGATGGAACGCGAGGACCGCATGCAACGATATCAAGATTCGGCAATCTACAATGTCCGACGCCTGGTGTCGTCTTTGTATGTCCGCTTCAGCATCAAGGACCACGACATCAAAGGAAAGAAGAGCTACAAGCAGAGCGAGTGGTACCGAGCGCACGGCAGGGATGCAGGACGACACGTGGTGGGAAAGTTGCTAGAAGTGGGAGAGTACAAAGACAGCCGAGAGCTTCTGACTGCCGACGAAGGCGGCCAGGATCGAAGCGGCAGTCGCTATCGCGCACAAATGGACAGACTGCCTCAACCCCTGTCTGCGAGTGCGAGCGAGCTGCAGGGTCGCATGGGTCGGCGCTATGACCGGCGTGCAGCCATGGATGCACTGAACGATGAAATGGACGACTATGCGCGATCGCGAACGCGCGAGCCTGAGCCCGGAAACGAACGTGGACGCGATCGCGACAGGTCAGCATCGCCAGTCCGCGAGCTTTTCGCCAACCAGACCGCTGGCGGCATCCGAATCAGAGGCCGCGGGTCGATGCGAGCACCGCGCGTAAGCGTGTGGGGTGACGACGATGACGATACCGGTGGCTCTGGCGGCGGCGACAAGCCGCAAGAGCTGGGTGGTACGCTTATTTCGGATCAGCTGGAGAGAAAGCGCAACCGATCGCTTAAAGAGTCGCGAGATAGATGGAAGGAAGACGAGCCAGCGCAGCGTGGATTGGACGACAGGCTCGGAGCGCATCCGGACACTAAGCTCCAGGATCGGCTAGGCAAAAGCGCGCTATTATTTGAGCGCATACAATAGTCTGCCAGAGTATCACACGAAGTGATTCCTGCTCTCCCTGTAATGCTCTTTGTAATGCACCATTGCTACGCGTTTACCCCATTCGATTCATCTGAACTTGACCGCCTACTCTACACATCCCCAGACGCGAGACATAG